>NW_027511764.1:300000-560575 GCF_048772815.1 Callospermophilus lateralis | reverse complement strand
CACATTAAGGAGTCAGAATCAAAACTGGATAAAGGCCATTGCAACAGATGTTTTTTCGTCCTCTGCCTGAGGATCAAAAGAAGTATATTTCCTATATGCTTCCATAATTCTCTCCAGAATCATAGAGGGAGACTCATTAGGACGTTGGATTATCTCTCTTACCATGGCCAAATTAGTCGGCCCTCTGGCGGCCACTCGGAGCCCCGCTAATAGAGCCCTGTGATAAGTGGAAAGATGCTACCAACCTTCAAAGGTGTTGGGATCCCAGTTTGGTCGGTTCATGGGCCCATAAGGATGAAGAGGGAGCATCACAGTGGCTTCTGAGTTTTCTATTTTCCGTATCTGGCGGGTTTCTTTAGGTGGCCCAGCTTCCACCAGAAAAGGAGGGGCTGCTGCTGCTGCGGAGAAGTCCCTTGGAGGGCTTGGGTCTGGCCCAATTGCCTCTAGTGGTGGAGAGGCTGAGTCAGTGGCGGGAGAATCATCTGGAATGTGTTGGGGGTTGGGGAGCGAGGGCAGAGGATAAGGAGGGGGAGGATTGTCCAGTCTTGTGACTCAGGAAGAATGGGGGGAAGATGGGGAGGGAACGGAAGGTTTGAATGATAGGATCCTGGGGAAGGGGTATATGGCTGTTGATCTGGGTGGCCACATGGTCCCGGCTGAAAGACAATATCTCTGACTTTTCGGATTAGATTGAAGTAGAAGGATCCTTCTGGGGGCCACCCGACTTTGAGGATGGGCAATTCTGAAGCACAGAGAGTCTGCCAGGTCTGACATTTAACTGAAAAATAATGATTCTGGGCCCTTGAGCGGACATCAGTCCAAAGATCAAGGGTCAGGGACAGAAGCGTGAAAGTGCTTTGTCCCATAATGGGAGTTACTCAAAAAGAGACAGTGAAGACACAAACGCAACACAAACAAAGACAAACAGTAAACGTTTAACATGGGTCCAAGACAAATATTAGAACTCAGTAACTGGCAAAACCTGATGGGTTAGACAATAAAGACAGACAGTAAACTCAACATGAGTTCGGGACAATGAACAAAACTGTGTAGCCAGCAAAACCTGATGGGCTGGCAAACCGAATCCTGAAGCAAAATATAACCGAGTTGATGAAACTAATATTCCTTGATTTCCCTCGTCCTCTGGAGTGTCCCCCAGGGACGTGGCCAGTAGCTCTGTGACACGTCTGCCACCCACTGTCAGAGAGAGCTAATGCTCTTCACCGACAGCCACTTTGCCAAGCCCTAACCTGAAACCCGAAACCAGAAAGAGGCGCCTTTCTTACCCCGAGAGGAGTCCCTTGGGGTCTTTCATCCGCTGCTCCGGATATCTCACCTGGGGCCTCCAGATGAAAAGGTGGGGCGAACATCGGAGGAAAAGACCACCAACAGGCTTTCTCATGCAACACCAAAGGGTTTATTGGGGGTATAGCGTGCTGGAGCTCAGGGCTCACTTCAGAGGAACAAAGAACAAAGAGCCCCGAGAACCACTTGAGCGGAGTTTATATACATTCTTTAGAGAGGGCAGGGACTTTACATACATCATAGCCTCCTTTAGCAAATCATCATATACCGCGGGAAAATCAAATAACAACTCTAAAACATGATTAGCACATTCATTGGCGGGAACAGGTTGGGCAGGGGGTGATTGGTCAGCCGTAAGAAGGGGTATACATTTAAATTGATTGGTGGATGCACTGTGATGTATACGTGGTGAGCTGCATGGTTTCTGGGAAGGGGCTGTTAAGTAACTAGGTCCTCAGGGAAGATTTCAACACACATCTAATGTGCAAATCCGGGAATTGTATTAACTGCCACAGAAATTTCAGGTGCTGAGTGCAGCTTGGAAACTTTACAAAACCTGGTTCTTTACATTTCAATTTCAATTTCTTTTATTCTTTCAGAACCTTACAGAGGAAGGCGAGAGAGTTCATAGACAATTACTGCTCTTTTGGCCATTTTGGTTTTGGATGCACACATGGGATCTTTCTTTAGATCCATCTGGTGCTGATAATCTAAGCCACAGCCTCAAACAGGGCCAAGAGGCTGATTAAAACATATCCATTTCCAAAGCAATTACTACTCTGAAGTCAGTTACAGAACTCAGTCTTCTAGAGAATCACGCCAGTGTTAAAGCCCAGGTGAACACAGTCATCTCTTCCAAAAGCCACACAAGTTACCAAAATTAAAATCAAAAAAATCCCACATGGCCCTCATCTACTTCCATATAGTCACTCATCATAATCTCTGGCTGGAGGTTTCCTTAAATGGCACAGCCCAATAGAGTGTCCATAATAAGCTCCCTTCTCCTCATTTACCTAAATTCAGGGTGGCCTGGACACCCTTCCTGTGAACCAGGATTGATCACATAGTTCTGCCATTAATACTGCTCTACTTCTCCAATTTGAGGCCTACTGACTATCAGGTATAGTATGTGATTTTGGAGTCATTATTAAACCCAAGCACCTTTGCAGGGATTGGAAGAACTCATTTGACACAAAAAATCCCAATACTCCCTTGATGGAGGTCAAGAACCAAACACAGGAAGGCAAGAGACTTCACCCACAATGACTGATTTTTTTGCCATTTTGGTTTTTGATGCACACATTGGATCTTTCTTTAGATCCATCCGATGCTGATAATCTAAGCCACAGCCTCACACAGGGCCAAGAGGCTGATTCAGACACATCCCTTTCCAAAGTAATTAAGCAAAGAGACACTGGTGATGCCCATTCCTTTCCATTTTAAAATTGTTTTCTTCAGGCTTCACAAAGGGTGGCCTGAGGCAAAGACCTTCCTGACATTCAGGGCAACAGAACAATAGGTAAGCAAAAGGCCCAAAGCAGGGTTTCTCTACTGAGACTTTCCTGGTCACACTGATATCTGAGTTTTCTGAGATGCTTGCCATTCCCTTCAGCTATGGATTACATGGCCACGTCACAGAGTTTGGAGGTGGTACATATTTTGGACACAAAACCATGAGCCTATTGTGGAGAGTGGCCAGAATTCAGGAAGAAAACAGGAACTTAGGAAGACAGTACATGTTGTCCATCGATAAGGCACCTGTAGTCCATTCCTAAAATGGGTAGGATGAATGCTGGGAAGCTTTCTACTAGACAGGACACATCCATTGATGCATTCTCTTTTCTAATGTCTACAACCACGGACACAGTGGGATACACAGACATAGAAACACTCGCCTTGTCAAAAGACTTTCTAGAAACATTCCACTCCAAACCAAGCAAGCCGCCTTTCCTACCTATTCTCAGAACATAAGACAAAACCACAAACTCACATCCACACTGAAAAAGGCACCTCCTTCCCCAAAGTAAGTCTGTGACTATCCAGAGTGTCCTCTGACTGGTGGGCCATACTGTGTTCCCCAGAAATGGCCTGTCCTGTCTCAGATCTGGTCTCCATGGCCAACTCTGTGAAATATCAGGGGCCCGCGGTGAGCCACTTCTTGCTTTCTCTGGAAAGGCCAGTCTTCAAAATTTCCTGGCATTTGGCCATCCTCATATCAGTAGGTACCAAAAAAGACTTACTCTGTCCTTGGTAAATCCAAACAAGTGATCCCACTGTACTGGGACTGGGACTGGTTCTGGATGCCTGGCTTCCTGGATCCCAAGTTCAGAGAGTTCCATCACCAAGGAAGTGAGGTGAGGTCACTTCCTTCAGAAACTGAATGAGGTCACTGCCTTAGCAACCACTTTTTCCGAACAGTTGCTTCCATACTTCCTCTGACACTTTCACAAGTTAGATTGGTATCTCAACCATAGGAACCCGGGAACAGCTCTCCACAAAGGCCTTTGTTGGTCCATCTTTTCTACATTAAGGAGAGAGGGTGAATGAGACACAACCCTTCATCCTTACCAGGTTGTTTTCCATGGAAGATGACTTTTGCTCTCTCACGTTCTTCATAGTTGCCTACATGTTCTCCAGGCATCATTTCTGCATGGACCTTTGAGGTTTTCAGCAGGTGGAAGATCCACTACATTCCTGTATTGTAAGACCAACTCTGTCCCTGCTGTTCTGTAATGTTAGATTGAGGGAACAGTGTATGGTTAGGGTTAATAACATGTGTGATTTGGGTTAGGAATAATTCTGCTGGATGAATAATGGTATTGGGAACCTGCGATATGTATGAGAATATATAGGTGAAATATATGTATGAAAACAGAAATCTAGGTAAGATTTGAAGCCCAAAAGAGCATTTTGCCCTTGATTGGAATACTTAGACTTGAATTAGCTTCTGCACAGATTTGTCAGATTAATCAATATACAATGGCATAGAACCTTGTACCTTGGATGATTGAATGTCGAAGAGAACATCCAGTCAAAAAGGGATAGTCGGAAGTGAAAGGTTAATAAAATAGGTATTTGTCACTTCCTGGGAAGAATGTTGTGTTTATTCCGAGCATAATGGAGTTGTAAAAAAAAAAAAATATGATTAAATTAAAAAGACACCATGAAGAGTGTCAATGAGAGAGTGAGAGGACCAAAAAAAGTGATTTGAGTCTTGGTTCACATACTCCCCCTGTTTGACTACTTTTTTATCAACCCTGGCCTGCCCGATAATAATCTCCATATTATTGCTAACTATAAAACCCTGTATGCTCAACCGTGTAATTACTTTTCTCTAAGCTCAAATTGGACAAGTTAAACTCATGGTAATACCCCACTAGCAGACATAGAATGTGACACCCCACAATGATCACTTTTATGATTAAAAGTAGCTAGAAGAAGAAGTGGGGAATGAAAGATTAATAAAATAGGTACTTGTCACTTTTTTTTCTGTATGCTTAACAAAACACTGTTGAAATCTTGAGAACTGTTTGCTAATCTTGTTCCCAGAATGTCCTGTCCCCAAATGCCAAACTGCAGAATGTACTCCCTCACCCGGTTGAATGCAAACCGCCCACTCTCCCTCACCCATCAATAAACTTCACTCCCTGCCCTCCCCAAAGAAAGTATATAAGCTCTGCTTAAGCTCTTCTCAGGGCTCTCTTCTCTATTCAAGTGAGCTCTGATCCCCTGCATGCTGACCCCCTATAAACCCTTTGCTGTTGCATGAGATAGTCTTTTGGTGGTCTCTTCCTCCGAAGCTCGCCCAGTGTTTACTTTGATGATTGGGTGTAGAAAAGAACATTCAGTCAAAAAGGGATAGTCGGTAGGATTAGGAAGATAGTTGTTAGGTTTAGGAAGAAGAATGAGTATAGGTTTTGGAAAAAAAATATTCTTTATCAATAGGGTTTTCTTTAGAGTGTGAATGTAAATGTTAGCCCACGTGAAGAGTCAGTCACAATAGTGAACTGGAGAAAATATGTAGGAAAACAGATATCAATAGAGATATTATGAAATAAGGCAAAATATAAAGTGGGTGATAGGATTAGACATTTTCAACAGGGTTGAATTTGAATATATGATCTTAGGAAGAAACCAATATGTAGTCACTAATTGGATTGATATTTGAGAGCATTAGGCAACCTGGACATGGCTGTGTTTAGTAATCCATGTTCATTTTCAATTTAGGCTTTGGTACAATAATAAGTGTGAACCTTGCATTTTGTCTGCAGAATATTACTGTGATAAAATGTATATGTAGATCAGGTGACATGAGTAATTTTTCCATCATTTCTGGGAGCAATATTTTGAAGATTAATAAGTTAGTATTGGGGGTACAAAGTGGTGTACCTTGTGTCTATGAATATAGAGCTAATGCATGAATAGACCATACTGTTAATAAATAATATAACTGGTGCACTTTAAATAATGCATTGGATTCATATCTTAAAATATATAAGAAATCTTATATTGATATACATACATTCATTCCAACTAGTTATACATCTAATAGTAAAATTAAGGTTATGGTTTATCATGAAAGGTGTGTGAGTTTTTCTTCAAAAGTGATTATGGAAATCAAAAATAATGTGTTTCGAAAGAAGTCTCATGAAAAGACCAGTCAAGAACCATGAAAAAATACATGTGTTCTGAAGCAGGAAGTGATTGAAAGTGAAACAAATGCCTCTAAATTAGCGAACTTGTGGATGAAATATATATCCTATTATGTGCATAAACTGAAGAAATAGTAATGTACCAGTTTTGAATAAAAATGAACGTCAAAATACACATCATGTCCCATAGGAATCAATTTGCATTGATGTTAACCTGGGTCAGTTACTGTATTAATTTTAGGATTTTTAGGCACCATTCACTGAAGATAGTTTTCAGTACTAGGAAACAAATACATATTTCAGGTGGATGAATATTTCTGACGATAATCTTGTGAAAAGTTGATTATAAATTCACATATATGAATATGAATGAATTTAGGAAATGTATAAAAAGACACATGTATTTCATATTTTGAAAAATGGAAAGTTTGTATATATATATATATATATATATATATATATATATATATATATATAGACACACACACACACACACACACATACACACACACATGCACACAGACATTAAAAAGTAGCAATATATATGCCAATTGAAATTCACCATGAAATATATATCATCCACAGATTCAAAAATATTCATTTTACTGAACATGGATTTATGTATAATGTTGTTAAACTAGGAAGCTCACACAGAGTTCGAATTTTAACTTCCAACAGCATTTAGGAGAAGTGATCTCTTCTCACAATGTGTATCTGCCAAGTCAACCACCTCACAAGAATGTACGTGTTGTACCTTGTAGGATTCTATATGTGCATATAAAAATACATGTGCAAATAGGCTACAGAGAAAGGGAGACAGGAATTCACATATTTGTTAACTTTAAAAACACATGGAGAACAATTTCTACAAAAGTTGACTAGATTTATAACTCCTACACTACATAATGCAAAAGGCAAATTCAACTATACACCATGCCTCCTCTGAACTGCTTGTATTTCTATTCTGTTTGGATTATTATTCTCCATCATATTAGGATAAGTAGTCAGAGTCTAGTAGGCTAAGGGTTAGTGTCAGGGATTCAGTATTTCCAATGGAAAATTGGAAAAGGTATCCAATGTGTATGTAATTATGTGCTTTGAAAAATCTTCCCACTCTTATCCAGAACAATGCCTTGACATTACCTTTGCCCCAAGTAAGACACAATTACAGGAGAAGAGTTCGAAAATCTGTGCATATATATATGGAATGCAATATGCTCAGTTGTTCACAAACTTGGAGGTGGTAGAGGAGTTTACAAAAGTAATGGACAGGGTAAACCCTCCACAAAAATGGAGCTTTGCTGGCCTAAAGACTTCTTGAGAAACTGCCTCTGAGGTTGGGCACTTGAAATATATGTTGTTGTCAGGAGCTTAATCTTCATTTGTGGTGAGACAATTAAAGCTGGATCTGCATCTATGTGACCTGAAGGATCTTGTTTCTTATTTTCCAATGAACATGAGACAGCAGTGCTGAATTCTCTCTTTGTAGGTAAACTGTGGCCACTGGGGGCTATGTGTCTCCCTGTGAGGACTGTGAAACCATTTGATCATCCTCCAATTTTCGTGTTGTTTCTTGCTGCTGTACTGGGAGTTTGGTATTTGCTTCGTGAAATACAAAGATTTCAACTGGGACAAAGTGCTAGAGGGAGTTCTGTCACGTGTGGTGTGTCAGGGTCTGCAAGAGAATGCACCAACCAGGCCTTTATCCCACATAGCTTGGCCCCTTGACCATAGCAACCTGATTCTGAACATTGCCCTGAAAACTCTCCATATAACAGGATGCATTTACATATAAGGGTCTGCTGGCTACACTATGTCAGTCACAAGCTATTTGGAAGCCAATGGAAGGTCCACATGACTCCACCACAGATGTTTTATCACACACCTGCACACCACTACTCTAGGCCCACTACTCAGGAGGCTCCAACTTACTGGCATCACTGTTCTTCAACATTTTCATGAAACCCAGTCAATCAAGGCACTGTATTGTATACTCATGATCAGCAACAGGACATCCAAAGTTTCTCCAGTGCCACCTGGTCATGGGAATTTCAAAAATTTGATGGTATTCATCTAGCCATTTTTCAAGGATGAAGTTGGAGGCACTGTGGGTTTCAATTCATTCAGGAACCACTAAATGGTGAGGAAGTTCATTTCAATGAAATCTCTGGACAACACTCACAGGAAAGGCTTCCCAAAGAGTGGCCAAAAGGTCACATGAAGCCAGGCCCATTGAACTGTACAATGTGAGGTCCATGTGTGTTTTGACTCTCAAATATGGCTTCCATGTTTTTCATAATAAAATCATGTGATATCCTGGCTGAGATTCACAGTGCTCTGTGGAAAACCAACCTGGGACTAGATTTCAGATTCCAAGGGTGAATCTCATGCGTGGCCTCTTAAAATCCCAACTCAATTCATGGCAATACTACTCTGAGGTCAGTTCCAGAACTCAGTCTATAAGGGGAATCACCCAAGAGTGAAGCCCTGGTGGACCCAGTCATCTCTTCCAACTGCCACAAAAATGACCACAATTATAACCAAAACACTCCCACATGGCCCTCATTTTCTTCCATATAGATATTCATCATAACTTCTGGCTAGAGGTTTCCATAAGTGGTGCAGCTCAAGACAGTGTCCAATATAAGCTTCTTTGCCCCTCATTTGCCTAAAGTAAGTGTGGCCTGCACACTCTTCCTGTCAACCAGGAGTGATCAAATAGGCCTGCCATTAATACTGCTCTGCTTCTACTATTTGAGGCCTACTGACTGTCAGGTATAGATTCTTATGTGGTTTGTAGTCATGAGACAACACTAGCACATCTGCAGGGCTTTGAAAAACTCATTTTACTCAAGGGTCAATAATCACACTTGATGGAGGTCAGGAACCTAACAGAGGAAGGTGAGAGACTTCATCCAGAATGACTGATCTTTTTGAATTTTGGTTATGGATGCACACATGGGATATTTCTTTAGATCCATCAGGTGCTGACAATCTAAGCCCCAGCTTCACCGAGCGCCAAGAGGCTGATTCAGACACATCCATTTCCAAAGCAATTTAGCGAAGAGCCACAGGTGATGCCCACTCATTTCCATTTGAATACTGTTTTCTTCAGGCTTCACAAACGGGTGGCCTGAGCCAAAGACTTTCCTTACATTCAGGGCAACAGAAAAATAGGTAAGCAAATGGCCCAAAGCAGGGTTTCTCCACTGAGACTTTCCTGGTATCTGAGTTTCCTGATATCTGAGTTTTCTGACATGCTCCACTTCCCTTCAGCTATCCAGTACATGGCCATGTGACAGAGCTTGGAGGTGCTACATAGCTTGGACACAAAACTTTGAGCCTATTCTGGAGAGTGTCCGGAATTCAGGAAGAAAACAGGAACTTAGAAAGATAGTAGGTTTTGCCCATTGATAAGGCTAGTCGCAGTCCATTCATAAATTGGCAGTATGAATGCTGGGAAGCTTTCTACTAGACAGAACACATCCATGATGCATTCTTTTTCTAATACTAAGACCACGGAGAGAGTGGGATACACAGTAATAGAAACACTCACCTTGTCAGAGGACATACTAGATACAGTCCTCTCCAAACCAAACAAATCGCCTTTCCTACATATTCTCAGAACATGAGACAAAACCACAAACTCACACCCACACTCAAAAAGACACCACCTTTCCCAAAGTAGGTCTGTGACTATCCGGAGTGTCCTATGATGGGTGGGACATACTATATTTCCACGAAATGCACTGTGCTGTCTCAGTTCTGGTCTCCTTGGCCAACTCTGTGAAGTTGTCAAAAGTCACTGGTGAGCCACTACCTTCTTTCTCAGGAAAGGCCCCTCTTCTTAGCTTTCCTAGCATTTGGCCATCCTCACATAACTAGGTACCAAGAAAGACTGACTCTGTCCTTGGTTTACCCAAACAAGTGAGACCACTGGAACTGGGACTGGAACTGGCTGTGGTTGCCTGGCTTCCTGAATCCCAAGTTTAGAGAGTTCCATCACCAAGGAAGTTATGTGAGGTAACTTCCTTCAGGAAGTGAATGAAGTCACTGCCTTGGCAACCACTTTGTCCTAACAGTTGCTTCCAAGGGTCCCATGAGATGGAGGGTGCACCTACTTGCTGTGACATTTTCACAAGTTAGAATGGTATATCAACCATAGGCACCTGGGCACAGCTCTCCACACAGGCTTGGTTTGGTCCATCTTTTCTACATCAAGATGAAAGAGGCTGATTCAGACACATCCCTTCACCCTGACCAGGTTGTTTACGATGGAAGTTGACTTTTCCTCCCTCAGGTCCTTCATTGCTGCCTACATCTTCTCCATGGATCATTTCTGTATTGACCTTTGAGGTTCTCAGCAGGTGGAAGATCCCCTACACTCCTGATTTTAAGACCAACTCTGTCCCTGCTTTTTTGTAAAGTTAGATTGAGGGAACAGTGTATGGTTAGGGTAATAACAGGTTCGATTTGGGTTAGGAATCATTCTGCATGATGAATAATGGCATTGGGAACCTGTGATATTTACAAGAATATACAGGTGAAATATAAGTATGAATACAGAAGTCTAGGTAAGATTTGAAGCCCAGAAGAGCATTGGGTCCTTGATTGGGATACTTAGCTTTGAAATACCTTCTGCACAGATGTCTCAGATAAATTGATAAACAATGGCATAGGACCTTGTAAATTGGATGATTGAATGTAGAAGAAAACATCCACTTAAAAAGGGTAGTCGGTAGGATTGGAAAGATAGTCAGTAGGTTTAGGAAGAAGAGTGAGTATAGGATTTGGTCCAAAAGTTCTTTAGCAATAGGGTTCCTCGTAGAGAATGAATGTAAATGTCAGAACATGTGATGAGTCAGTCACAATTATTAACTGGGGAAAATATATAGGGAAGCAGATATCAATAGAGACATGAAGAAATCAGGCAAAGTATAAATTGATTGATAGGATTAGACATTTTCAACATGGTAGATGTTGAATATACAATCTTAGAAAAAAACAAATATTTAGCACCAATAGGATTAACATTTGAGAGCATTAGGCAATCTGGACTTGGATGTTTTTAGTAATCCATGCTCACTTTCCATTTAGGTTTTGGTACAATCATAAGTGTGAACTTTGCATTTTGTGTCCAGAATATTACTGTGATAAAGTGTATATGTAGATCAGGTGACATGAGTATTTCTTCCACCAATTCTGTGGTCAATATTTTGAAGATGTATAAATTAGTATTGGGTGTACAAATAGGTCTACCCTGTGTCTACAAATATAGATAAAATGAATGAATTGACCATACTGTGAATAAATAATATAACTGGTTCCAACTTTAAATTATGGATTGAATTGATATCTGAAAATATACAGGAAATCTTATATTGATATACATACATTCATTACAACCATTTATAGATCTAATGGTAATATTAAGGTTATGGTTTGTCATGAAGAGTGTGTGAGGTTTGCTTCAAAAGCGATTATTGAAATCTAAAATGAAAAGTAGTCTCATGAAAAGACCAGTCAAAAAACATGGAGGAATACATGTGTACTGAAGCAGGAAGTGATAGAAAGTGAAACAAATGCCTATAAATTTGAAAACTTGTGAATGAAATATATATCTTATGATGTGCATAAACTGAAGAAATAGTCATGTAACATTGTTGAATAAAAATGAATGTCATAATACACATCATGTACCATAGTAATCTACTTGCATTGATGTTAAAGTGGGTCAGATACTGTAGAAAAATTAGAACTTCTATGCACCATTCACTGAATTTAGATTTCAGTACTAGGAAACAATATGTATTTGAGGTGGATGAATATTTCTGAGAATAATTTTGTGAACATTTGATTATAAATCCACGTACATGAATATGAATGCATTTAGGGATTGTATAATAAGACATATATATTTTATATTCTGAAAAATCTGGAGAGTGTGTGTATATATATATATATATATATATATATATATATATATATATATACACACACACACACACACACACACGCACAGACATTAAAAGGTAGCGATATATATGCCAATCGAAATTTATTATGAAATATATATCTTTCACAGATCCAAAAAATACTGAACATGGATTTATGTATTATCTTGTTCAACTAGGAAGCTCACCCGTAGTTTTAATTTTCAGTTCCAACAACGTTCAGGAGGAGTGATCTCTTTTGACAATTTGTATCTGCCAAGTCAGCCACCTCACAAAAGTGTACATGTGATACCAGGTAGGATTCTATATGTGCATACAAAAATACATGTGCTGAATAGGATACAGATAAAGGGCGACAGGAATTCACGGATTTGTTATCTTTAAAACACATGGAGAACTACTTCAATTTAATATTGACTTGATTTATAACACCTACCCTTTATCATACAAAAGGTAAGTCCAGCTATACACCATGCCTCCTCTGAACTGCTTGTATTTCTATTCTGTTTTGGTTATTTTGCTCCATCAATTTAGGATTGACACAGTCTGGCTGGGCACAATTCAGGAGCCACTTGTCAAAAGCTAACTTTATTTTTAGAACCACACACGCCAAAAAATAGCTCCTCGGGAAAAACACTCAGAGCACAACTGCCACCACCGGCTTCCCACAAGCTCTCAACCTCCCCTCTCCTCCTGCTCTTGAGGTCGATTGGCTGGGTTGTTTGAGCAGAGCCAAAAAAGTCCCCCAAAAAGCAGCTCCATAATTTGAAAGGGTGGGGAAACAGCCCAATGGGCATCACCGCAGAGGAGCCAATCAGCTAGATGTTGCTGGGGCCGCTGTGAGCCAACCATCAGCTGGCAGTCTGAAAGTTTGCTTTGGCCCCTTGGGCTGTGGCTCTCAACATCTAACCCTCTCTGTTTAAACAACAAGCATGTGGCTTAGGGACCATGCCTGCCTTAGGTTGTCCAATAGTACATATGGTTCTTACCCATTATCGAATGAGCTGACCTCAAGGTGTCAGCCTCCTGTCTTAGATTGGTACCATTGTAATTGGATCTTACCCGTCACTGACTACAGGTCCAGTATACATCCACACCTGTGGAGAGGTCTTTGTACCAGCGGGCGGGTGAGGCTCTTTGCCTCATCTCTGTTGGCGCCCTAATTTTAGCTGAACAACCATGACAAGCAGAAGGGAGGAAGATACACCAAGGCAATTGATGGCTCTTTTTGAATAAATTGTACCACGGATGACATAATCAGAGAAATACCCCAACACAACCACACGTCACTGCACCAACAGATAGTTCACAATGCAGGCAGGTGAGTTCACAATGCATACAAGTGATACATAGTCCAGGCAAGTTCTGCAAGCAGTTCAGTGATGGCTATTGCAGAAGCTGTAGATTGGTTTTATCTTTGACTTCACATGCACTGGGATGAAGATAGAAATTCTGGCAACAATGCCTAAAGAAAGAATTATGTAACATTCCAAAAGGCACTAAAAGAAAACAATTTTCTTAACAATTTACATTGTCTAGAAGAGAATTATTAAATATAATGAAAAGAAAAGGTGGATCCAACATGGCGGCGGGCAAAGAGGCTGCGCTTTTAATGCACTCCCAGTGATGGGGTCATAAAGTCGCAAGGATAACTCTTTGATTCTACCAACGGAGATTCTCCTAGCAAAATTCCACTGAAGGGAGACTGCCCGGGAGCTACAAGAATTTTTTTGAAGCGTCTGTGTGACCCGGACGAGTGGGACCCTGCCACTAGACACGGAGTTCGAGATTCACCGGCCACAGTCTGCGCACC
Source organism: Callospermophilus lateralis (assembly GCF_048772815.1). Classification (NCBI taxonomy): domain Eukaryota; kingdom Metazoa; phylum Chordata; class Mammalia; order Rodentia; family Sciuridae; genus Callospermophilus; species Callospermophilus lateralis. The sequence continues at coordinate 546,851 of NW_027511764.1, read as the reverse complement.
GCGGGCACAGCTGCAGATCCGTCCACCGGCCCGCAGCCAAAGTGACTGGGTCCTGCTAGACGCCGAGACACAGCTTGGCAGGAAGAAGTCTTTAGCCAAGCCTCCACGCGCCAGGAGCTGAGGTGAACTGGGCCGGACCAGTCCCACCCCTCCCCTCGGTCAATCCGGCAAGAAGTCTGGTGCCCACCATAGCAGCGAGGTGACATCATCGGAGTTCGGCCGGCGAAATTCCCTCCCAGCAAAATCCACTTTAGCAGGTGTGTGACTCCCCATATTGATACAAGCAGCCAGGAAACTTCATTGACTTCTCAGGGGTCGTGTCCATAGGGAAGCAGAGGGGAGCCCAGAACCCAAGGCCCCCATATCACCAGTGGTGACCCCTAAGGTCTTATCCGCCAGTTTACCACAGCACTGAGGCTTAAATGGGGCACTCGGTGGGGCTGCAAGTGTAACTAGATCTCTGGAGAATCACTTCTGGGGAACAGGACCTGGCTGGCAGGCTGACAGGAGGAAGGGGGTTAAGAGCTGGAGAAGTGAAATGGCTCTCGACTGACAAGTCTGAGAGACCCCCAGAAGACACCCTACAGGGATAGCTCTCGGCAGGTAGAGAGCAGACACTCCACTTGGAAGGCACAGCTCCGACTACTGGAAGAGAAGAAGGTGGATCTCTAAGACTTTAATTTTTTTGTTGTTGTTGTTGCTGTTGTTGATATTTTTTTCTCTCCTTCTTCTCTCCCTGTTCCTTTCCCCCCTTTTCCTTCTCTCTTTCTATCCCATTTCAAGTTTTATTGTTCTTTTCATTCCCCTCTAATCTATCTCTCCCTCTATCCTTTTTTTCTTTTTAAGAGCACCTTCATTCTCCTACCCCCCAACTCTCATTCCAAGCATTACATCTTCCATTGTGTGTAATTGTCTAAATGCAAATAGGTGAATGTCTCGAGGCTGTCTATAAGACTCCTAAATACCTAGCTACTACCAACACCCTGATCCAATTGCCTGGTAGTATCCACCTTCAGTGGAGCAATCTTCTAAAGTAGCCGAGACATACTAACCATTGTACCACCAGAGCACCCAACCTAAACATATAGTCCTAAGAACAAACAGCAAATCATTATATGCATACAGAACCTAGAAGCCTTATATGAATTAAATGAATCAGCTTTAAAGTACAACAAAGCCCAAAATTTTTAGGCATAATCTTCCACCACAAAAGAGAGACAACAGAGATATACAAAGCCAAAACAAATATATAGGAGAAAGCAGTTACAAAGCAGTCAAACAGAGCTGGAAAGCAACGTGAACAATATGAAAAAACAAGGGAAAAAGGGGTTACAAACAATGCAGGACAATCTAAATATACAGGAGGACCTAGAAGAATCAGAAATATGGACAGGAAAAGAAATCAAGGCATTCCTAATTCAGATGGAACGGAATATTAGAGAAGACATGAGACAGCAAATCCAAGCATTGAAAGTATATTTTGAAGAGGAACTAACCACACAAATTAAATCCGGAAAGAATGAGCTTTATCAGGAGATAGAGGTTTTAAAAAATAATCAAGTTGTAATCATAGAAATGCAAGAAACCGTAAATCAGATTAAAAGCGCTAATGAGAATATTACAAACAGACTAGATCAAGTAGAAGTCAGAACATCAGATAATGAAGACAAAGTATATCAACTTGAAAAGAATATAGTCAACACAGAAAAGATGTGAAATCAAACATATAACACAAAACACAAGTGCACACATAATATAATACATACAACACATGACATAATATTAAAGGCCTTATGACTTTTTACAGGTGAAATCTCCATTGCAATGTCTAAAAACTATTGTCCAAAAATAGAACTGATCAGCAAAACATTAACCTAGTTCTGTATGAGCTAAAAAAAACAAAATAAAACTTCATGATATGAGAAAGGGGAATAATAAAATAGATTTGAAAAAAACATTCTGGTTCTGTCACAGATGTAAGAACAGCCAAACTGGAGTTCTGCATATCAGCTCTTATTGATTTGAGCCAAATCATCTTATTTTTGGTCTGTAGAAATCTCTTTAATTAATCTCTCTGGAATCCAAATTGGCTACTGTTCTCCCTGTGGAAACACAAAAACAGACGTCGGACTCCAGACAATTACTTGGTCAGGACCTTTCCATTGTCCTGTTAGAATATCCTTCCAAAGTACCTTGGGCTTATGTACATTTTTTGGACATATATGCCTTTCTGCAGCAGTAAGCCCTGATGAACCCAAATTTAAAAAGTTTAGAGTAAAAGGGTTATTTTAAGTTTACCTTTGGGGAATATATACCCCTTCCCAATTTGTTCTTTTTGCTTTAATATGTACGTTTTAATAGTTTCATGTGCTCTTTCAACTATGCCTTCTCCCTGTGGATTGTATGGGATTCCTGTTATATGAGTAATGCTAATGATGAGCAAAATTGTTTAAAAGAAGTAGAAGTATAAGCAGGGGCATTATCTGTTTTTAACTCTTTTGGAACGCCCACAGTGGCAAAATTTTGTAAGCAATGAGCTATAACATCTTTAGTTTTTTTCTCCAGCAAGAATGGAGCCCATCAAAAATCCAGAAGAAGTATCAACTGTAACATGCAAATATTTTAATTTTCCAAATTCTGGCAAGTTTGTGACGTTCATCTGCCAAATATGGTTAGGTATCAATCCTCTAGGATTGACTCCAAGATTAACTTGTGGTAAAAAGGTCACACAATTTTGACATTGTTTTATTATTTGTCTAGCTTGTTCCTCAGTTACTTTGAAACGCTTTTGTAAAGTATTAGCATTGACATGGAACTTTTTATGAAAATTTGTAGCTTCTTCTAGTGTATAGAAAATATGTTTGAATGTCATGTGTTGTTTTATCTGCTAAATAATTGCCCAAACTAAGGGCTCCAGGCAATCCTGTATGTGTCCTGAAATATCCTATAAAAAACGGATCTTTCCTGTCCCAGATTAGACTTTGTATAGTCGAAAGCAAAGAGAAAATATTAGAGGAAGCGGAAATCCTTCTACCATCTTCAAGTGATACTATAGCACTAACTATATACTGATTATCGGAAAATAAATTAATTACAGATGCTTTAAGCATCACAAAAGCTTGTAATACTGCATTAAGCTCTACATTTTGAGCTAATTGTTTGGGTACTAAAAATGTAAAAGTTTGATCAGGTGTAAATATTACTGCTGTACCATTATTTGACCCATCAGTGAATATATTTGTAGCATTTATAATAGGTGTTTTTCTTGTCATTTTTGGAAAAATTACATGATGTGATGACCAAAAAGACAATAAAGGATTAGATGGTAAGTGGTTATCAAATGAAACATTAGATTTGCACATGATTATTGCCCAAACATTTAACTAATTATCTAAATCATCAATTTGATTCATAGTATATGGAGTAATAATTTTATCTTCTTGGGTTGTATTATAGTTATAGTAGAAATATTCAAGTAAAAGAGAAGGTCTCTCGAGCTAGTCAGACAGAGATAAAAATTCAATTAAAAGAGAAGGTCTCTCTAGCTAGTTAGACAGAGGAAAAAATCAAGTGATTGATCCTGATAATGTGTCTGAATCAGCCTCTTGGACCTGTGTGAGGTTGTGGCTTAGATTCTCATCACCTGATGGATCATTCCTTGTGTGAATCCATACCCAAAATGGCCAAAAGAGCAGTCCCTGTGGATGAAGTCTCTTGCCTTCCTTTGTAAGTCTACTGAACTCCATCAAGTGAGAATACGCATCCTTTGTGTCAAATGAGTTCTTCAAAGCCCTGGAGAGTCTAGCACATAGGTTCTTGGGTTTTCTCATGACTCCAATTCACATAAAAATATCTATACCTGACAGTCAGTAGGCCTCAAATTGGAGAAGCAGAGGTGTATTAAGGGCAGGCCTATTTGATCACACCTGGTTCACAGGAAGGGTGTCCAGGCCACCATGACTTTAGGCAATGAAGGGCAAGAAAGCTTATTTTGGACACTGTCTTGGACTTCGCCACTCATGGAAACCTCCAGACAGAGCGTAGTATGAGAGTGTATATATGGAAGAAAATGAGGACCATGTGGGAGTGTTTTGGTTTTAATTGTGGTCATTTGTGTGGTAGTTGGAAGATATGACTGGGTATACCTGGGCTGAACTCTGGTGTGATTCCCCTTAGAGACTGAGTTCTAGAGCTGACTTAGAGAAGTGTTATCATGAAATATGTTGGGATTTTAGTTGGTCACGCATGAGAGTTGCCCTTGGAAACCGAGATCTAGGCCCAGGTTTGCTTTCCACAGAGCACTGGGAATCTAATCCAGGATATCACATGGTTTTATTCTGAAAGACATGGCAGCCATAGTTGAGAGTCAAAACACACATGTACCTCACATTGTAGACAGCAATAGGTCTGGCTTCCTGTGAAATTTTGGCCACTCTTTGGAAGCCTTGTCTGTGAGATTTCTCCAGAGCTTTCATTGAAATGAGCTTCCTCATCATTTAATTGTTCCTGAATGAAGTTAAACACACAGTGCCTCCAACATCATTCTTGTAAAATGGCTAGATAAATACCATGAAATTTTTGAAATTCCCATGACCATGAAAATGGTGTAGAACAGAGATGCCAGTAAGTTGGAGCCTGATGTGAAATGGGCCTAGAAAAGTCGTGTGCAGGTGTGTGATAAAATATCTGTGGTGGGGCAATTTGCATCTGTCATTGGCTTCCAAATGGCTTGTGACTGACATGTTGCACCCAGCAGACCCTTCTATGTAAAGGCATCTTGTTATGTGGAGAGTTTTCAGGGCAATGTTCAGAATCAGATTGCTATGGTTAAGGATGCAAGCTATGTGGGATTGAAGCCTGGTTGGTTCATTATCATGCAGAACCTGACACACCACACGTGACAGAACTCCCTTTAGCACTGTGTCCCAGTTTAACTCCTTGTATTTTGTGAAGCAAATACCAAATTCACATTGCAGCAGCAAGAAACACATCGACAAGTGGAGGATGGCCAGATGGCTTTACAGTCCACACGGAAAGAGTTTGCCCGCAGTGGCCACAGTTTACCTACAAAGAGAGAATTCAGCACTACTGCCTCATGTTCATTAGAAAATAAGAAACCATGTCCTCCAGGTCACTTAGATACATACCTAGCTTTGATGGTCTCTCTACAAAAAAAGCTAAAACTCCTGACAACAACAAATATTTCAAGTGCCCAAACTCAGAGGCAGTTTCACCAGAAGTCTTTAGTCCAGAAGAGCTCCATTTTTGTGGAGTATTTACCTGTCCCTTACTTTTGGAAACTCCTCTACCACCTTCAAGGTTGTGAACTCTTGAGCATATTACATTTCAGATATGTATTCACAGATTTTCTAACTCGTCCACTCTAATTGTATTTTACTTGGAGTGAAGGTAAAGTCAAGGCATTGTTCTGGATTAGAGTGCGAAGATTTTTGTGAAGCACATATTTACATACACATTGGATTCATTTTCCTATTTTCAATTCAAAATGCTGAATGCCTGACACTAACGCATACCCTACTAGACTCTGACTACTAATTCTAATATGATGGAGAAAAATAACCCAAACCGAATAGAAATACAAGCAGTTTAGACGAGACATAGTGTATTGCTGGACTTGCCTTTTGCATTATACAGGGTAGGACTTATAAATCTAGTCAATATTTTGTTGAAATAGTTCTCCATGTGTTTTTAAAGTTAACAAATAGATGAATTCCTCTCTGCCTTTCTCTGTAGCCAATTCAGCACATGTTATTACATATGCACATATTGAATCATACCTGTTATCACATGTACATTCTTGTGAGGTGGCTGACTTTGCAGATACAAATTGGGAGAAGAGATCACTCCACCTAAACACAGTTGGAACTGAAAATTCAACCTATGGGTGAGCTTCGTAGATGAACAACATGATAAATAAAATCATGTTCAGTATAATGAATATTTTTGGATCAGTGGATGATATACATTTCATGATGAATTTCGATTTCCATATATATTGCTACTTTTTAATGTCTCTGTGTGTGTGTGTGTGTGTGTGTGTGTGTGTACACTCTCCAAGTTTTTCAAAATATGAAATATATGGGTCTCAATGTACACTCCCTAAATTTATTCGTATTCATGTATGTGGATTTATAATCAAATATTCAAAAGATTATTCTCAGAAATATTCATCCACCTGAAATACATATTTGTTTCCTAGAAATAAAACTAACTTCTGTGAATGGTGCATACGAATCCTAATATTTCTACAGTAACTGAACCAGTTTAACACCAATGCAAGTAGATAATTATGGAACGTGGTGTATTTTGATGTTCATTTATAGTCAACACTTGTACATTACTATTTCTTCAGTTTATGCACATCATAAGATATATATTTCATACACAAGTTAGCAAATTTATTGGCATTTGTTTCACTTTCAATAACTTCATTCTTCAGAACACATGTATTCCTCCATGTTTTTTAACAAGACTTCTTTCTAAACACATTATTTTCGATTTCCATAATCACTTTGAAGCATAACTCACACACTCTTCATGATGAAATATCACCTTAATATTACCATTAGAAGTATAACTGGTTGGAATGAATGATTTTATATCAACATTAGATTTTCTGTATATTTTCAGATATCAACTCAATCCATTATTTAAAGCGGACCAATTATATTATTTATTCACAGTATGGTCTATTCTTGCATTATCTCTATATTCTTAGACAGATACTACACCACTTTCTACCCCCAATACTCATTTATACGTCTTCAAAATATTGTTCCCAGAAATGGTGGAAGAAATACTCATGTCACCTGATCTACATATACATTTTATCACAGTAATATTCTGGAAAATAAAGCAAAGGTCACACTTATGATTGTACCAAAGCCTAAATTTAAAGTGAGCATGGATTTCTAAAAACATCCATGTCCAGTTTGCCTAATTCTCTCAAATGTCAATCCAATTGTTGACTACATATTTGTTTCTTTCTAAGATTATATATCCAAACTCAACCCTGTTGAAAATGTCTAATCCTATCACTCACTTTACTTTGCCTGATATCCTAATGTCTCTATTGATATCGGCTTTCCTTCATAAATTCCCAGTTCATCATTTTGACTGTTCATTTGTGCTGACATTTACATTCACTCTCTACCTGAAACCCAATTGCTAAATAACTTTTGGTCCAAATCCTATACTCACTCTTCTTTCTGAATCTACCAACTATCTCCCAAATCCTACTGACTATCCTTTTTTGAATAGATGTTCTCTTCGACATTCAATCATTCAAGGTACAAGGTCCGATGCCATTGTGTATTGATTTATCTGAGACATCTGTGCAGGACATAATTCAAAGCTAAGTCTCCCAATCAAGGGCCCAATCCGTTTCTGGGGTTCAAATATTACTTAGATTTCTGTTTTCATACATATATTTCACCTCTATATTTTTATAAATATCACAGATTTCCAATACCATTATTCATCCAGCAAAATGATTCCTAACCCAAATCGAACATGTAATTAACCCAAACCATATACTATTCCCTCATTCTAACTTTATAGAAGAGCAGGGAAAGTGTTGGTCTTACAATATAGGAATGTAGGGGATATACCACCTGCTGAAAACCTCAAAGGTCCATGCAGAAATAATCCCTGGAGAAGATGTAGGCAGCTATTAAGGACCTGAGAGAGCAAAAGTCATCTTCCATGGAAAACAACCCTGTCTGGAGAGGGGTTGTGTCTGACTTAGTGTCTCTGTTCCTAATGTACAGAAGATGGACCAATCCAGGCCTGTGTGCAGAGCTGTTCACGGGTGCCTATGGGTGATATAGTATTCTAACTGGTGAGAGGGTCACGGGAAATAGGGGCAGCATCTATCTCATGGGACCCTTTGAAGCAACTGTTAGGAAAAAGTGGTTGCAAAGGCAGTGACCTCATTCAGTTCCTGAAGGAAGTGACCTCATCTCTATTCCTTGGTGATGGAACTCTCTGAACTTGCGATCCAGGATTCCAGGCACCCAGAGCCAGTACTAGTCCCAGTCCCAGTGGGCTCATTTGTTTGGATTTTGTAAGGACAGAGTCAGTCTTTCTTGGTATCTATTGATGTGAAGATGGCCAAATGCCAGGAAAGCTTTGAAGACTGGCCTTTCCAGAGAAAGCAAGTAGTGGCTCACCACGGGCTCCTGACAATTTCACAGAGTTGGCCAAAGAGACCAGATCTGAGACAGGACAGGCCATTTTGGAGGTACATAGTAAGGCTCACCAGTGAGAGTACACTCTGAATAGTCACAGACCTACTTGGGGGAAGGCGTTGCCTTTGTGGTTTTTGTTGTGTGTTTGTGGTTTTATCTCATGTTCTGAGAAAAGGTAAGAAAGGCGGTTTGTTTGGTTTGGAGTGAACTGTTTCTAGTAAGTCGTTTGACAAGGCAAGTGTTTCTATGTCTGTGTATCCCAATGTGTCTGTTTTTGTAGACATTAGAAAAGAGAATGCATCAATGGATGTGTCCTGTCTAGTAGAAAGCTTCCCAGCATCAATCCTGCCCAATTTATGAATGGATTGTGGCTTGCATTATCGAAGGGCAACACCTACAAACTTCCTAAGTTCCCATTTTCTTCCTGAATTCTGGCTACACTCAAGAATAGGCTCATGGTTTTGTGTCCAAGATATTTACCACCTCCAAGCTCTGTGATATGGCCATGTACTGGATAGCTGAAGGGAATGGCGAGCATCTCAGAAAACTCAGATATCAGTGTGACCAGTGAAGTCTCAGTGGAGGAACCCTGCTATGGGCCTTTTGCTTACCTATTGTTCTTTTGCCCTGAATGTCAGGAAGGGCTTTGCCTCACGCCACCCCTTTCTGAAGCCTGAAGAATCCAGTTTTCAAATGGAAATGAGTGGGCATCACCTGTGGCTCTTTGCTTAACTGCTTTGGAAAGGGATGTGTCTGAATCAGTCTCTTGGCCCTGTGTGACGCTGTGGCTTAGATTACCAACACCTGATGGATGTAAAGAAAGATCCCATGTGTGCATACAAAATCAAAATGGCAAAAATTCGTAGTCATTGTAGATGAAGTCTCTCGCCTTTCTCTGTAAAGTTCCTGACCTCCATCAAGGGGAATAGGGATCCTTTGGGTCAAATGAATTCTTCAAAACCATGCAGAGGCAAATCCATAAGTGCTTCGGTTTTTTCTTGACTCCATTTCACATAAAGAATCTAAACGCCAAAGTCAGAAGGCCTCAAATTGGAGAAGTGGAAAAGTATTAATGGCAGACTTATTTGATCACTCCTGGTTCACAAGAAGGGTGTCCAGGCCACCGTGACTTTAGTCACACACACACACACACACACACACACACACACACACACACACATATATATATATATATATATATACACACTCTCCAGATTTTTCAAAATATGAAATATGTGTCTTATTTTACACTCACGAAATTCATTCATATTCATATACGTAAATTTATAATCAACTTTCCAAAGATTATTCTTAGAAATATTCATTAACCATAAAAACATATTTCTTCCCTATACTGAAAAGTAACTTGAGTGAATGATGCACACAAATCCTAATATTTCTACAGTACCTGACCCAGTTTAACATCAATGCAAGTAGATTCCAATCGGACATAATGTGTATTTTGAGGTTCATTTTTATTCAACACTGGTAGATTACTATTTCTTCAATTTATGCACATCATAGGATATATATTTCATCCACAAGTTAGAAAATTAATAGGCATTTGTTTCACTATCAATCATTTCCTGCTTCAGAGCACATGCATTCCTCCATGTTTCTCGACTGCTCTTTTCATGAGAAAAGGGATGGACAAGGCAAGGTAAGGCAACTAAGATAGCACTGAAGACACGGAAACAGTCCTATTTGGTTGCAACCGGATTTAGAGGGCATTGCTTCTGTTGTAATCATTTAATCCCCTGCACCACAAGTTTAAATTGTTTCAGAATTTTGTACCCAACATGGATGGGAGGGGCTCAGAAGTTCACAATCTGCAGAAGTTTATAAAAAGCAGTTTTTGTTTCTGTTTTTTTTTTTTCTCTCTTCTGGGCAAGTTAACATTTTAAGGATACCGGGAATGGGGCAGAGCTATTTTCTTCTCTTTTTTTTTCTCTCAGCCAGATGTTACCATGGAGCCCAGTTGGTAACTTCTTTATCTTAGAAATGTAGCCATCTCTGTGAAGCCCCAGCTCAAGGCCAGAGGCCTTGTTTACATATTGCCAGCATTATGACTGACTCTTTCCAAACACATTATTTTCCATTTCCATAATCAATTTTGTAGCAAAACTAACATATCTTCATGATAAACCGTAACCCTAATATTAATATTAGATGTATCATTGGTTGGAATGAATGATTGTATATCAATATAAGATTTCTTATATATTTTCAGATATCTATTCAATCCGTTATTTAATGTTATATTATTTATTCACTTATGGTCTATTCATGCATTATCTCTATATTCAATGACACAGTGTACACCTCTTTGTACCCCCAATACCCATTTATATGTCTTCAAAATATTGCTCCCAGAAATGGTGGAAGAAACACTCATGTCACCACATCTACATATACATTTTATCACAGTAGTATTCTGGAGACAAATGTAAAGGTCACACTTTTGATTGTACCAAAGCCTAAATGGAAAGTGAGCATGGATTACAAAAAACATCCATGTCAAAGTTGCCTAATGCTCTCAAATGTCAATCCTATTGGTGACTACATATTTATTTCTTCTTAAGATTATATATTCTAACTCAATTCTGTTGAAAATATCTAATCGTATCACGCACTTTATACTTTGCCTGATTTCGTAATGTCTTTATTGATATCTGCTTTCCTACATATTTTTCCCACTTCATTATTGTGACTGTTCACATGTGCTGACATTTACATTCACTCTGTAACCGAACCCCTATTGCTAAAGATATTGTTTTCCAAATCCAATACTCACTCTTCTTCCTAAACCTACCGACTATCTTCTTAATCTTACCGACTATCCGTTTATGACTGGATTTTCTCTTCTACATTCAAACATCCAAGTAATGTTCCTGCAAGCGTCGGTGGAAGAGATCACCAAGATAGTGTCTCATGCAACAGCAAGGGGTTAATTGGGGGTCCAGCAAGCTGGGGCTCAGAGCTCACATGAATAGAGCAGAGAGCCCTGAGAACAGCTTAAGCAGAGCTTATATACTTTCCTTGGAGAGGGCAGGGATGGAAATTTATTGATGGGTCAGAGCGAGTGGGTGGTTAGTGTGAAACTGGGTGAGGGAATACATTCTGCAATTTGGCAGTTGGGGACAGCACAATCTGGGAACAAGATTACAAACAGTTCTCAATATTTCAACAGTGTTTTGTTAAGCATACAGAAAAATAGGAAGTTACAAGTACCTTTTTTATTAACCTTTCATTCCCCACTTCTTCTTCTTGCTACTTTTAATCATAAAAGTGATTATTGGGACGTGTCACATTCTATGTCTGCTAGTGGGGTATTACCATAAGTTTAACTTATCCAATTTGAGCTTGGAGAAAAGAAATTACATGGTTGAGCAAACAGGGTTTTATAGTTAGCAATAATATGAGGATTATTATTGGACAGGCCAGGGTTGATAAAAGCGTAGATAAGCAGGGGACTGTGTGAACCAAGACTCAAACCACCCTTTTTGGGCCTCTCTCTCTGGTTGACGCTTTTCAAGGCATCCTTTTATTTTACTCAAAGGTTTTTTTTTACAACCTCAGTATGGTCGGCATCAAAACAACATTCTTACATCAATGCAGCACAAAGGCCCCCTTCTCTCATGAAGAGGAGGTCCAACTCTCAACTGGAGTGTAAAACAACTTCAGAGAGACATGTTAAAGATTCCTGCAAAGCTGTGATGGAGGTTTCTATTATCTTTAAGTTTTGGTCTCTTGCTGCTTCTATTTGGGTCATTTGTTGTGTACCATGGAGCAGGGCAGTGGTTCCTGTGACTACCACTGCCGCAACTCCAATTCCTAATATGATGGCTAAAGTGAGGAATATATGTTCCCAGTGGAACCGGGTTGTATGCCCCCGTGTTTGAACTTCAAATGAACCTGGGTCATTATAGAGCAATCTGGGAGACATCTTCACCATTACACAATTAATCACATCTTTTGACCATTTCATGAAAACATGAACAATGTTTAAGTATATAGAATTATACTGTTGTAGGGACGGACAAGGCACGGCACTTAAGATAGCACCAAAGACAGGGAAACAGTCCTATTTGGTTGCAACCGGATTCAGAGGGCATTGCTTCTGTTGTAATCAATTAACATCCTGAAACCCAAGTTTAGGTAGTTTCAGAATTTTGTACCCAACATGAAAGAGAAGGGACTCAGAAGTTCACAGTCATCAGAAATTCACAAAAAGAAGCTTTTTTCTGTTTTTTCCTTTATTGTGGGCAAGTTAACTTTTCAAGGACACCTGGGAGGCAGAGAGCTTTTTTTTCCTTTTCTTTTATCCCCCTGCCAACTGTTACCATGGAGCCCAGTTTGTAAATTTTTATCTTAGAAATGTAGCCATCTCTGTGAAGCCCCAGCTCAAGGCCAGAGGCCTTGTTAACATATTCTGTGAAAAACTATTAAGGGGGTGTCTAGCTTAGGAGTGCTGATTTTTCCAGCCAGTAGCCAAGTAGAACAGGGCAACAGAAAAAGAGGAAGTTAATCTACACTGAACTCATTTATAGAGACTCTTTTGCTGAAAGTCCTAAAGTCAGCCATGGTGAAGACTTCTGGAAAAGTTCAGTGAAGATTTTCTGTGGGCCTGGTACAGAGGGGGAAGACGGGGAAGGCGGGGGGTGAGAGCAGCTCCGTGGATCTGAGAATAAGGAAGGAGAGATGTAAAGGAATAATGGGAAAGGGGTTTGGGATTTTCCTAGCAACATAAATTGAGCAGTAGAATCAGTAGAGCAGAAAGGAAGACGGGAGTGAGTATCCCAAAAAGCCTGTGAGGGACTTTAAATTCTTAGTAACCTGTTTTCAGTGATGACAAAGCAACTTTAAAGGCCATTTTCATTACATCTTCGATAGGGGTCTGAGGGCTCTCCTAAGCTGGTTTGAGCTTTGGGTTAAGTGGTAAGAGGACCTGGTGGGACCCGGTGTGGGCACTGACAGGAAAAGAGAGAAGTGAGTGGATGGATGGGTACCTCAGTACCTGCTACCTCAGCAAGAGGCAATGCTCTGAGAACCGGCGGAGGTTTCGGTTTTTGATCTAGTAATTGGAGAAGAGAAATCAGGTTTGCTGAGGTGGGACTGACAGCAGAGAGTCTGGAGCAGAAGGCTGAGTTTGCGAACTATTGGAGAAGCATAGTTCAGGATGTGAGCGAAAGAGGAAAAAGGCCTTCACATAGAGGAATTTCCTTTCACCCTTTTGAGCACTTGCAGAAGTTAAAAAGGTCACACAGAATTTGAGGATCTAGAGACTCCTCTGTTGGCCATCAGTTTGGGTTTTCTAAGTGGTAATATGGCCAATGCTGTGTACTGAATTTGATGAGGATTTTGGGTTCCACCAGGCAGTCCCTGTATGCTCAAATCCCCATGACTTACAGAAGAAGTCGGCTTTTCCCCCACACAGCCGTGGCGGTTTGTGGCTTTGATAGTCTGCCGGGCAAACATACTAATATAGGCTAGCCAACCTGCATCTGGCTTGCCTGTCCCTACAACCATAATGTTTGTTTCCATTATCTATGGTACGGAAAGGATTTAATGGAATTTTAGTGAGATCCTCTTCATCAGGGATATCCTAATAGGAAAGACCTATAGCCAGCTGACAAATGTCTGGGTGGAGAGATGGCCACCAGGTCCCTAAGGGGGCTGTATGCAAGATAGACCATACTTCTTGTCTAGTAGTATTTGTGATCAGCCATCGCTGCTGAAGGGACTGATGAGAGTTAGGACTACGGGTGGCCAAGGAGAGAGTCTATAGCCTTACCCACGTGGCGAATATGCAATTTGAAAGGGTTAACAGTCTTTTCCAGTTTTCAGCCAGAGTCTGGACATGGCACAGGCTTGAGATGAGAGGCATGGATCCAGGAAGTGATTCCCTCTACTTTTACTGCTGTAGGTGTTATAAGTAGCACGTGGAATGGTCCTTTCCAGCGGGGTTCCAGGGATGACACCTGATGTCATCTTATGTAGAGGAAGTCTCTTTCTTGATATCAATGTGGATTCCCCTCGTCCCCAGGTTGGAAGGCAGTGGCCAGCTGTTTCCACAGGTATAGCTGAGTTCTTACAAGAGATTTAAGTATGTCAAGCAAGGGTGTGTGGAAGGGATCCTTAGGTCTTAGAGTCGGGGTTAGGTCTCTTAGTGTAGGAAGGGCCCCAAAGAGAATTTCATAGGGGGTGAGGTTACACAAAGAAAGAAAGGGAGTATTTCTTGCATGAAACAGTGCATAAGGCAGGAGCATAGTCTAATCTTTTATGCCGGTCTCTAAGCTTAATTTTGTTAAGGTCTCTTTAATGGTTCTATTTATTTTTTTTAAGTGTCCTGAGCTCTGGGGTCTATAAGCACAATGTAACTTCCAATTAATCCCCAGGGTCCTGGATAACCCCTGATTTACCTGGCCCATGAAGGCTGTTCCATTATCAGACCATATTAAATTAGGCAGGACGTGTCTTTGATAAATATCTTTCAGGATCTTCTTGACCACAATTTGTGCCGGTTTTCTTTTTTTCTTTTTCTTTTTTTTTTTTTTTTTGGTGGGAAAGGCTTCAATCCATCCTGAAAATGTATCTACAAAGACTAGGAGATATTTAAGTCCATACCTTGCTGGCTTAATTTCAGTAACGTCCACTTCCCAGAATTTTCCTGGTCTGGTTCCTCATAGGTGCTTTCCTGCAGGAAGCTTGGAAGGGTAAGCATTAACCAATTGACAGAACTGACAGGCTTTTGTTACCCATTCAATTATTTCCTTTCACTGTGAGTGAATTAGTCTAAAACTCTGTTCTTGATCCTACAGTAATGCCGGCAGTTTTTTTGAACCAAGTTGATTGAGTTGATGTACATTTTTAATGTAGTGTAGGGCTTTCTGAAATTGCAGGCTGGGCTCAGTGAAGTTGAGGAGTTCAGTGTCAGTGTTCTTAGATGTTATCAAAAGCTTGCTGGTGCTCAAGGGTCCATTGGAATTGGGCATTCTCATTTAACAGCGGGTATAAAGGAGCAGCTAAGAACACAAACCCAGGTCCATAACCTGCTAAAGCCAGCAGTCCCAAGAAACTCTCTATGTTGTCTCCTGTTAAATGGGGGTGGTATCTGCACAACGGTTTGTTTTCTGGGCTCAGTGAGCCATCATTTACTGCGCCTAAGGAAATACCCCAGGAAGATTACTTCTTGCTTACAAATTTGGGCCTTTTTGTCCAAAGCTCTCTACCCAAGTTGAGCAAGCTCAGATAATAGTGCTTGGGTCTCAGACTCACAGTTTTCTTTGGTGTTGGCTGCCAGTAGCTGGACATCCACATATTGAAGCAGAATGACTTCGGGGTGCGTAGTTCTGAAGTTGTAGAGATGTCTGTGAAGGGCTTCATCAAAGAGAGTGGGGGAGTTTTTGAACCCCTGTGGAAGTCTAGTCCAAGTTAGTTGACAAGACGTTCCGGTTTCTGGGTCTACCTACTCGAAAGCAAACAGCAACTGACTATCTTTATGCAGAGGCAAGCAAAAGAAAGCATCTTTTAAGTACAGAACAGTATAGCATTTTCACTCGGCCACAGCAAAGAGGTTATTGGGGGTCCAGCATGCTGGGGCTCAGAGCTCACTTGAATAGAGCAGAGAGCCGTGAGAACAGCTTTAACAGAGCTTATATACTTTTCTTGGTGAGGGCAGAATGGGAAATTTATTGATGGGTCAGGGCGAGTGTGCGGTTTGCGTGCACCCGGGTGAAGGAGTATATTCTGCAGTTTGGCAGTTGGGGACAGCAAATCTTGGGAACAAAATTAGCAAACAGTTCTCAAGATTTCAACAGTGGTTTGTTAAGCATACAGAAAAACAGGAAGTGACAAGTGCCTATTAACCTTTCACCAAAGCAAAATGGAAAGTGAGCATTGATTACTAAAAGCAACCATGTCCAGCTTGCCTAATGCTCTCAAATGTCAATCCTATGGAGGCAACATATTTCTTTCTTCCTAAGATTATATATTCAACCTCAACCATGTTGAAAATGTCTAACCCTATTACATTATACTTTGCCTGATTACCTAATGTCTCTATTGATATCTGCTTTCCTACATATTTTCCCCAGTTCATCATTGTGACTGACTCTTCATATGTGCTCATATTTACGTTCACTCTCTACCCAAAACCCTATTGCTAATGAAACTTTCGTTCAAATCCTATATTCACTCTTTTTTCTAAACCTACTGACTACCTTCCTAATCCTGCCGACTATTCCTTTTTGACTGGATGTTCTCTAGGACATTTAATCATCCAAGGTACAAGGTCCTTTGCCATTGCACATTGATTTATCTGAGATATCTGTTCAGAACATAATTCAAAGCAAAGTATCTCACTAAAGGGCCCATTGCCCTTCAGGGCTTCAAATCGTACCTAGATTTCAGGTTTCATACTTATATTTCACCTATATATTCTTGTGAATATCGCAGGTTCCCAATACCATTATTCATCCCGCAGAATGTTTCCTAACCCAAATAGAATATGTTATTAACCCTAACCATACACTGTTCCCTCAATCTAACTTCACAAAAGAGCAGGGACAGAGTTGGTCTTACAATACAGGAATGTACGGGATCTTTCACCTGCTGAGAACCTCAAAGTTTGATGAGAAATGATCCCTAGAGAAGATGTAGCAGCTATGAAGGACCTGAGAGAGCAAAAGTCATCTTCCATGGAAAACCACCTGTTCAGGATGAAGTGATGTGTCTGAATCAGCCTCTCTCCTACTGATATAAAGAAGATGGACCAAACCAACCCTGTGTGGAGAGCTTCTCCTTGGTGTCTACGGTTGATATACCATTCTAACTTCTGAAAGTGTCACAGGAAGTAGGGGCAGCCTCCATCTCAAGGGACCCTTGGAAACAAGTGTTAGGACAAAGTGGTTGCCAAGGCAGTGACCTCATTCCCTTCCTGTTGGAATTGACCTACCTCACTTCTTTGGTGAGGTAACTCTCTGAACTTGGGATCCACGAAGCCAGGCACACAGAGCCAGTCCCAGTCCCATTCCCAGTGGACTTACTTGTTTGGATTTACCAAGGAGAGAGTCTGTCTCTCTTGGTACCTAATGGTTTGAGGATGACAAAATGCAAGTAGAGCTCTGAAGATGGGCCTTTAATGAGAAAGCAGGTAGTGGTCAGCACAGGCTCCATACAACTTCACAGAGATGGACAAGAAGAGCAGACCTGAGACAGGACAGGCCATTTTGGGGGAACATAGTATGGACCACCAGTCAGAGGACACTCTGGATAGTCACAGACTTACATGGGGGAAGGAGGTGACTTTTTGATTGTGGGTGTGAGTTTGGGGTTTTGTCTCATGTTCTGAGAATAGGTAGGAAAGGTGGTTTGTTTGGTTTAGAGTGGACTGTTTCTAGAAAGTCCTTTGACAAGGCGACTGTGTCTGTGTCTGTGTATCCCACTGTGTCCTTGGTTGTACATATTAGAAAGCAGAATAGATCAATGGATGTATCCTGTCTAGTAGAAAGCTTCCCAGAATTCATCCTGCCCATTTTAGGAAAGGACTGTTGGTTGCTTTTCGATGGGCAACACCTACTATCTTCCTAAGTTCCTGTTTTCTTCCTGAATTCTGGCCACTCTCCAGAATAGGCTCATGTTTTTTTGTCCAAGATATGTACCACATCCAAGCTCTGTGACATGGCCATGTACTGGATAGCTGAAGGGAATTGCAAGCATCTCACAAAACTCAGATATCATTGTGACTAGTAAAGTCTCAGTGGAGAAACCCTGCATTGGGATTTGCTGACTTATTGTTCTGTTACCCTGAAGTCATGAAGGTCTTTGCCTCAGGCCACCCCTTTGTGAATTTTGAAGAAAAAAGTTTTCAAATGGAAGTGAATGGGCATCACCTGTGGCTCTTTGCTTAACTGCTTTGGAAAAGTATGTGTCTGAATCAGCCTTGTGGCTCTGTGTGAGGCTGTGGCTTAGATTATCAGCTCCTGATGGATCTAAAGAAAGATGCAATGTGTGCATCCAAAACCAAAATGGCAAAAAGATCAGTCATTGTGGATGAAGTCTCTCGCCTTCCTCTGTAAGTTTCCTGACTTCCACCAAGTGAGAATAGGGATCATTTGGGTCAAATAAGTTCTTTCAAGCGCTGCAAAGTTGCTTTGGTTTCCTAATTACTCCAAATCACATAAGGAATCTAAACCTGACAGTCAGTAGGCCTCAAATTGGAGAAGCAGAGCAGTATTAAAGGAAGAACTATGTGATCAATCCTAGTTCACAGGAAGGGTGTTCAGGCCACCCTGAGGTTAGGCAAATGAGGGGCAAGGGAGCTTATTTTGGACACTCTCTTGGGCTGCGCCATTCATGAAAACCTCTAGCCAAAGGGTATAATGAGTGTATATATGTAAGAAGTTGAGTGCCATGTGAGAGTGATTTGGTTTTAATTGTGGTCATTTGTGTGGCAGTTGGAAGAGATGACTGGGTCCACCTGGTTTTGAACACTGGTGTGATTCTCCTCAGAGACTGAGTTCTGAAACTGACCTCAGAGAAGTAATTGCTTTGGAAAGAGATGTGTCTTAATCAGGCTCTTGGCCCTGTGTGAGGCTGTGGCTTAGATTATCAGCAACAGACGGATCAAAAAAATGATCCCATGTGTGCATCCAAAACCAATATAGCCAAAAGAGCAGTCATTGTGAATGAAGTCTCTCACCTTCCACTGTAAGGTTCTGAAAGAATAAAAGAAATTGAAATCGAAATGTGATGAACCAGGTTTTGTAAAGTTTCCAAGCTGCACTCAGAACCTGAAATTCCTGTGGCAGTTAAGACAATTCCTGGAACTGCCCATTAGATGTGTGTTGAAATCTTCCCTGACCACCTAGTTACTTAACAACCCCTTCCCAGAAGCCGTGCATCTCACCACGTATACATCTCAGGGCTTCAACCAATCAGTTTAAATGTATACCCCTTCTGAGGGCTGACCAATCACCCCCTGCCCCAACTTTTCCCGCCAATGAATGTGCTAATCATGTTTTAGAGTTGTTATTTCATTTTTCCGTGGTACATGATGATTTCCTAAAGGAGGCTATGATGTATGTAAAGTCCCTGAGCTCTCTAAAGAATGTATATAAACTCTGCTCAAGTTGTTCTCGGGGCTCTTTGTTCTTTGCTCCTCTGAAGGGAGCTCTGAGGCCTAGCATTCTGGACCCCCAATAAACCCTTTGCTGATGCATGAGAAATCCTCTTTGTTGTCTTTTCCTTTGATGTTCGCAGCATCTTTTCATCTGGAGGCCCCAGGTGAGATATCCGGGAGCGGTGAATGGAAGACCTCAAGGGAGTCCTCTCGGGGTAAGTAAGGTGCCTCTTTCTGGTTTCGGGTTTTAGGCTAGGGCGTGGCAAAGTGGCTGTGGGTGAAGAGCATTAGCTCTCCCCTATGGTGTGACAGACGTGTCACAGAGCCAAGATCACGTCCCTGAGGGACACTCCGGAGGACTAGGGAATTCAAGGAATAGTAGTTTCCTCAACTCGGTTATGTTTTGCTTCAGGATTTGATTTGCCAGCCCATCAGGTTTTGCCGGTAACTCAGTTTTGGTCATTGTTCTGAACTCATGTTGAGTTTACTGTCTGTTTTTATTGTCTAACCCATCAATATTTTCCAGTTACTCAGTTCAAATCTTTGTCTTGGACTCATGTTAAACGTTTACTGTTTGTCTTTGTGTTGTGTTTGTGTCTTCAATGTCCCTGTTTGAGTAACTCCCATTATGGGACAAAGCACTTCCTCTTCTCTGTCCCTGACCCTTGATCATTGGACTGATGTCCGCTCAAGGGCCCAGAATCTTTCTTTTTCAGTAAAACACCGTACCTGGCAGACTCTCTGTGCTTCAGAATGGCCCATCCTCGAATTCAGATGGCCCCAGAAGAATCCTTCCACTTTCCTCTAATCCGAAAATTCAGAGATATTGTCATTCAGCCGGGGCCACGTGGCCACCCAGATCAACAGCCATATACTCCTTCCCCCACATTCCTATCATTCAAACTTTCCGCTCCTCTCCCTCTTCCTTCCATTCTCCCTGAGTCACAAGACTGGACACTCCACCCCCTCCTTATTGTCTACTCTCCCTCCCCAACCCCCAACACAGTTCCTGATGATCCTCCCACCGCTGACTCAGCCTCTCCACTGCTAGAGGCAATTGGGCCAGACCCAAGCCCTCCAGGGGACTTCCCCACAGCAGCAGCAACCCCTCCTCCCCTGGAGGAAGATGGGCAACCTAAAAGAACCCACCGGCGATGGATAATAGAAAACTCAGAAGCCCCTGTGATGCTCTCTCTCCATCCCTATGGGCCCATGAACCGACCCAACTGGGACCCCAACACCTTTGAAGCTAGGAAGCATCTGTCCACTTATCGCCGGGCTCTAATAGCGGGTCTCAGAGTGGCCGCCAGAGAGCCGACCAATTTAGCCAAGGTAAGAGAGATTATCCAAGGGCCTAATGAGTCTCCCTCTATGTTTCTGGAGAGAATTATGGAAGCATATAGAAAATATACTCCTTTTGATCCTCAGGCAGATGACCAAAAGGCATTTGTTACAATGGCCTTTATTGAGCAGGCTGCCCGAGATATTAAGAGAAAGTTACAATGTCTAGATGGGTTACAAAATACGACCTTAAGAGATTTAGACAGAGAAGCTGAGAAAGTATATTATAAGATATATATTATAAGTATATATTATAAGTATATAAGTATATTATAAGAGAGAAACTGAGGAGGACACGGAACAGAGGAGAGAGAAGGAAAGGGAACAAAAAAAGGATGAAAGGAGCAAAAGGCAGACAAAAGCATTGGCTAAGATTTTCTTCACAGCAGCAAATACGCCAGAAATTAAAAAGCAGGGAGTCAGAAAGGGATACTTGGGCCCACGCCAAAGGCTGTCCCTGGCCTCAGATCAATGTGCCTACTGTAGAGAAAAAGGACACTGAGTCAAAGAGTGCCCCAAAAAGAAGAAGCCACGGCAGCCCGCCATGCTGACTCTAGAAGAGGACTAGGAATGTCAGGACTCGGATCGCCTCCCCGAGCTCAGGGTAACATTTGAAGTGGAGGGGACTCCAGTGAACTTTGAAGTGGATACAGGAGCAGTATACTCAGCCTTTAAGGCTTCACTGGGCCCCATATCAAATAAATGGTCCCTAGTTCAAGGGGCTAATGGCACTACTTATCAGGCTTGGACAACTAAGAGGATTATGGAAGTAGGAAAATGAAAAGTCCACCACACTTTCCTAGTAATCCAAGAATGCCCAGCCCCATTGATGCACAGGGATCTGTTTACCAAACTCGGGGCTAGAGTAACCTTTAACCCTGATGGTCCCCAAGTGGATGTTCTAAAACCTTCAGTAAAAACTCCCATAGTCACAGAATTGACTATGTCCGTAGAAGATGAACATCAACACTTCGTGCCCCCTAGGACTGATCAAAGAGGCAAACTACAACAGAACTGGATAAAAGATTATCCTAATGCCTGGGCAAAAACTGCTGGGTTAGGTCTAGCCATAAAACAACCTCCATTAGTAGTAGAATTAAAAGCCTCTGCCTCTCCAATCAGTGTTAAACAATATCCTCTAAGCAAAGAAGCTAAGGATGGGATAAGTCACCATATTCAGAAATAATTGGCCCTTGGGGTCCTAAGGCCCTGTCAATCAGCCTGGAATACCCCCCTGCTACCAGTAAGAAAGCCAGTAACTAGGGACTACAGTCCTGTTCAAGACCTAAGAGAGATCAACAACAGAGTGCAGGACATTCACCCCACAGTACCCAATCCATATAATTTGCTTAGCACTCTGAATCTGGACCGGGAATGCTACACTGTGCTGGACTTAAAAGATGCTTACTTCTGCTTGCCCCTACATAAGGACAGTCAGTTGCTGTTTGCTTTCGAGTGGATAGACCCAGAAACTGGAACATCTGGCCAAGTAACCTGGACTAGACTCCCACAGGGGTTCAACCCCCCCCCCCACTCTCTTTGATGAAGCCCTCCACAGGGACATAAACGACTTCAGAACTGCACACCCCGAAGTCACACTACTCCAATATGTGGATGATCTGCTACTGGCAGCGGACACCAAGGAAAACTATGAGTCTGGGACCCAAGCACTATTATCCGAGCTTGCTCGGCTTGGATATAGGGCTTCTGCCAAAAGGCCCAAATTTGTCAGCAAGAAGTAATCTTCCTGGGTTATTCTCTTAGGGGTGGCAAATGATGGCTAACTGAGAACAGAAAACAAACCATTGTGCAGATACCACCCCCATCTAATAAGAGACAACTCAGAGAGTTTCTTGGGACTGCTGGATTTTGCAGGTGATGGATTCCTGGGTTCGCCTCTCTGGCTGCCCCTTTATACCCGCTGATAAAGTGGAATGCCCAATTCCAATGGACCCCTGAGCACCAACAAGCTTTTGATAATGTCAAAAAAAGGTGCTGCTATCTGCTCCGGCCTTAGCACTACCAGATATAGATAAACCCTTCACTCTCTACATCGAGAAAAAGAAAGGAATATCATGGGGAATGTTCACTTAGACTTTGGGACTTTGGAAAAGGCCGGTAGCATTCTTATCAAAAAAACTGGACCCAGTGGCTACTGGGTGGCCCCGTTGCTTAAGAGCTA
This sequence comes from Callospermophilus lateralis, assembly GCF_048772815.1. Taxonomy (NCBI): domain Eukaryota; kingdom Metazoa; phylum Chordata; class Mammalia; order Rodentia; family Sciuridae; genus Callospermophilus; species Callospermophilus lateralis. The sequence continues at coordinate 523,996 of NW_027511764.1, read as the reverse complement.
TAGCAGCGGCAGCGCTTCTAATAAAAGATGCTCATTAATGAACGTTGGGACAGAAGCTATCCATTATAGCCCCCCATGCCCTGGAGAGCATCATCTGTCAACCTCCAGATAGGTGGCTATCAAACTCCAGAATAAACTACTACCAGAGCCTCTGGATTAGCAAAGACAGAATAACTCTTGGACCTTCTGCTCCACTCAACCTGGCTGCCAGAAGAATCATCAGGACCTGTCGCTCATGAGTGTCAACACATACTGGCAGAGGAAACCAGTATAGGACGAGACTTGAAGGATCCAGCCACTGCCTCACCCTGAAGTCGTATGGTTTACGAAAGAGAGCAGCTTCCTCCAAGATGGTTTGTGGTGGGCTGGAGCAGCAGTAGTTAGCAAAACTAATGTCATCTGATCCTCTGGTCTCCCAGAAGAGACATCAGTCCAAATGGCAGAACTGATTGCCCTTACGAAAGCATTGGAACTAGCAACAGGCAAAAGGGCCACCATATACACTGATAGCCACTATGCATTTGGCAATGCTAATGTGCACAGGGCTACTTACCAGCAAAGGGGGCTATTAACCTCCACTGGGAAAAAAATAAAGAACAAAGTTGAGATTCTCCACCTTCTCTCAGCAGTGAAGGGCACTAAGGAACTAGCTATAGTGCACTGTCCAGGGCACCAGAAGGGAAACGACCTCGTTGCAGTTAAAAACAGAAGGGCAGATGAGGAAGCTTAATTGGCAGCCCTAAACGGAGTGACTCTGTTAACTTTTTCCACACCAGGGGGATCAACATTCAGGAGACTTGGCCACACTGGAACATTCAGGCAACTTATCATCTGAGGAGACAGATGCAGAACTCTGGGACCCTACAGAGCCAAGTTTACAATTTCAAAAAGCCCACCTTTATGTCAAAGACGTACACTAGCTCACCCACTTAAGCTCAAAGAAGTTATAGGCACACTTAAAGGACCGAAGAAAGGATTTTTTATTGACTGACTTACAGAGGAAAGAAATAGCTTAGAAGGTGACTAGAGCTTGTCAAGTCTGCCAATTAGTTAATGCTTACCCATCCAAGCTTCCTGCAGGGAAGCGCTTACGAGGAACCAGACCAGGACAATTTTGGGAAGTGGACTTTTCCTGAAATTAAACCAGGAAGGTATGGACTTAAATATCCCCTAGTCTTTGTAGATACTCTTTCAGGATTGGTTGAAGACTTCCCCATGAAGAAAGAAACGGCTCAGACGGTGCTCAAAAAGATTCTAGAAGACATTTTTCCAAGGTTTGGCCTGCCTAAGGTAATAGGGTCCAATAATGGACCGGCATTTGTTGCCCAGGTAAGTCAGGGATTCACCAGGACCCTGAAGATTAATTGGAAGTTACATTGTGCTTATAGATGCCAGAGCTCAGGAATGGTAGAAAAAATGATTAGAATCATCAAAGAGAATTTAAAGAAATTAAGCTTGGAGACCTGCATAAAAAAATTGGACTATGCTCCTACCTTAAGCACTGTTTTGTGCAAAAAGTACACCCTCTGCCTCTTTGTGTAAACTCACCACTTATGAAATTCTCTATGGTGCCCCTCCTTTAGTAAGGGACCTAACCCCAACTCTGAGACTTAATGATTCCTTTCACACCCCCTTGCTTGACAGACTTAAAGCCCTTGAACGAACACAGCACCCAGCGATACCTGTGGAAACAGTTGGCCAGTGCTTATCAGCCTGGAGACGAGGGAACCCCACATCGATATCAAGTGGGAGTCTTCGTCTACGTGAGACGGCATCAGGTATCATCCCTGGAACGCCGCTGGAAAGGACAATACCAGGTGCTGCTTATAACACTTACAGTGGTGAAAGTGGATGGAATCACTTCCTGGATCCATGCCACCCATCTCAAGCCTGCGCCCTGTCCAGCCTCCGGCTGGAAACTGGAACAGACTGGTAACCCTCTCAAGTTGCGTGTCCATCGTGTGGGTAAGGCTATGGATTCTTCCACTGACCACCAGCAGTCCTAATCACCATCAGCCTGTTCAGCAACAATGGCAGCTATAAATCCTACTGGGCAAGTAGTGTGGTCTATTTCACATACAGCCCTCTTATGGACTTGGTGGCCATCTCTCTACCTGGACATTTGTCAGCTTGCCATAGGCCTCTCTGACTGGGATCTCCCTGACATAGAAGACTTCACACAGATCCCACTCAAACCCAAACCAGGGCAACATAGACCACCTTACCCCATGAATTATGGATATCATCTTCCCCAGCTCAGGTGTAAACTAGCCAGTCTTGATTTTTATGTGTGCCCAGCTGATTTCTGAAGTCGCAAACAGGCCCAAACCTGTGGAGGACCCAGTGACTTTTATTTAAGATCTTGGGGTTGTGAACAAACGGGAGCTACATGGTTGAACCCAAACTCCGCAGACAGTATCATTCAGGTAGGAAAAAATGACACCTGGATTGATCCCAAGAAATGTGCCGCTAGCCAAGTTGTGTCAAAAACTTGCTGTGGAAAGAATAGTCTATGTTACCCCCTCAATATAACTTTCACTTCCAAAGGAAGGGGCTACCTCAGAACAACATGGTCTATGGGAAATACATGGGAAATGCGATTCTATATTTATGGCCCTCGTTATGACTTTGGTCACTGGTTCACCATCCTGCTTAAAAAGGAAGAAAATCCCACAGCAATAGGGCCCAATCCCCTCAAGCCAGGAATTAAGCCTCCAAAACCTCCCATGCCTAGATCTACCAGAACCCCTCAACCATCTCATACTTCCCAGTTTCCATCTTTGCCTACTTCCCCAGTCCAGAGTACAGCTGACTCCTGCCCCTGGGAACTAATTAAAGGAACCTTAATTGTACTGAACTCCACACAGTCAGAACTCCTTGCATTTCAACCCATGTATTTGACAGCTTTGTAAATTATTGTTTAATGGTGCAGATACTCCCCAGGGTGGTTTATTATGATGCAGAATCATTTTAAGGTCTACTAGGGGGACAAACAACCTGATTTTGCTGGCATCCAGTGTCCCTTACTATAACCATCCTATTGAGGATAGGAGCTGCTGCAGGAGTGGGTACAGGAACAGCTGCTATGATCCATGGGTCACAACAAATGGCCTGATTAGAAACAGCAATAGATCAAGACTGGAAGACATTAGAGACCTCCATCACAGTGCTGTAGGAATCCTTAAACTCTCCCTCTGAAGTTGTTTTACAGGACAGGCGAGGATTAGACCTCCTCTTCATGAGGGAGTGGGGCCTCTGTGCTGCACTGAGAGAAGAATGTTGTTTTTATGCTGACCATACTGGAGTTGTAAAAGAATCCATGAGTAAATTGAGAAAATGCCTTGAAGAGCGCCAGAGAGAAAGGGAGATTCAACAAGGGTGGTTTGAGTCATGGTTTACCCAGTCCCCCTGGTTAACTACACTCCTATCAGGCTTAGCTTGACCCCTGATCATCCTTATGGTGTTGCTAACTTTGGGACCTTGTTTGCTTAACCGCATAGTTTTTTTTCTCCAGGCTCAAATTGGGCAGGAAAAACTCATGGTAGTCAGACAGAAATACGCTCCACTGGCAGAAATAGAGTGTGAGACCCCGCAATAATTATGATTCATTACTTTTAAGATTAAATGTAGTAAGAAAAAGGAGTGGGAAATGAAAGAATAAAAGAAATTAAAATTGAAACATAAAGAACCAGGTTTTGTAAAGTTTCCAAGCTGCACTCAGAACCTGAAATTCCTGTGGCAGTTAAGACAATTCCCGGAACTGCCAATTAGATGTGTGTTGAAATCTTCCCTGACCACCTAGTTGCTAAACAACCCCTTCCCAGAAACCGTGCAGCTCATCACGTATACATCTCAGGGCTTCAACCAATCAGTTTAAACGTATACCCCTTCTCAGGGCTAACCAATCACCCCCTGTCCGACCTCTTCCTGCCAATGAATGTGCTAATCATGTTTTGGGTTGTTATTTGATTTTCCCGTGGTATGTGGATTTGCTAAAGGAGGCTATGATGTATGCAAAGTCCCTGCCCTCTCTAAAGAATGTAAATAAACTCTGCTCAAGTTGTTTTTGGGGCTCTTTGTTCTTTGCTCCTCTGAAGTTAGCTCTGAGCCGCAGCATGCTGGACGCCCAATAAACCTTTTGCTGTGGCATGAGACAGTCTCTTGGTGGTCTTTTCCTCCGACTTTTGACCGACCTTTTTACCTATGAAGGACCTGAGAGAGCAAAAGTCAAATTCATGTCAACTTCCATGTCAAACATCCTGGTCAGAATGAAGGAATGTGTCTGAATCAGCCTCTCTCTTCTTAATGTAGATTAAATGGACCAAACCAGGCCTGTGTACAGAGCTGTTCCCGGATGCCTATGGTTGATATACCATTCTAACTTGTGAAAGTGTTACAGGAAGTAGGGGCAGCCTCCATCTCATGGGACCTCTGGAAGCAACTGTTAGAACAAAGTGGTTTTCCATCACAGTGACCTCATTCAGTTTCTGAAGGAAGTGACCTACCACACTTCCTTGGTGATGGAACTTTCTGAACTTGGGATCCAGGAAGCCATGCACCCAGAGCAAGTCTTAGTTTCAGTCCCAGTGGTCTCAATTGTTTGAATTTACCAAAGACAGAGTCAGTGTTTCTTGGTACCTACTTATGTGATGATGGCCAAATTTCAGGAGAGCTCTGAAGAGTGGCTTTTTCTGAGAAAGCAGGTAGTGGCTCAACCATGGCTCCTGACAACTTCTAAAAGTTTGCAAAGAAGACCAGATCTGAGATTGGACAGGCCATTTCGTGGGAACATATTATGGCTCACCAGTCAGAGGACACTCAGGATAGTCACAGCCATACTTGGGGGAAGGAGGTGCCGTTGTGGGTGTCGGTGTGAGTTTGTGGTTTTGTCTCATGTTCTGAGAATAGGTAGGAATGGCGGTTTGTAGGTTTGGACTGGAAAGTTTCTAGAAAGTCGTTTGACAACACGAGTGTTTCTATGTCTGTGTATCCCACTGTATCCGTGGTTGTAGACATTTGAAATGCAAATGCATCAATGGTTGTGTCCTGTCTAGTATAAAGCTTCCCAGCATTCTTCCCACCCAATTTAAAAATGGAGTGCGGCTTGCCTAATGGATGGTGAACAGCTACTATCTTCCTAAGTTCCTCTTTTCTTCCTGAATACTGGCCACTCTCCAGAGTATCCTCATGGTTTTGTTTCCAAGATATGTACCACGTCCAAGCTCTGTTACATGACCATGTACTGGATAGCTGAAGGGAATGCGAGCATCTCAGAAAACTCAGATATCAGTGTGACCAGTAATGTCTCAGTGGAGAAACCCTGCTTTGGGCCATTTTCTTACTTATGATTCTATTACCCTTAATGTCAGGAAGGTCTTTGCCTCAGGCCACCCTTTTGTGAAGCCTGAAGAAAACAGTTTTCAAATGAAAATGAATGGGCATCACCTGTGGCTCTTTGCTTAATTGCTTTCGAAAAGGATGTGTCTGAAACAGCCACTTGGCCCGGTGGGGTGGCAGTGGCTTCGATTCTCAGCACCTGATGGATCTAAAGAAAGTTTCCAAGTGTGCATCCAAAACCAAAATGGCCAAAAGAGCAGTCATTGTGGATGAAGTCTCTCACTTTCCTCTGTAAGCTTCCTGAGCTAAATCAAGTGAGAATAGGGATCATTTGGGTCAAATCATTTCTTCAAATCCCTGCAGAGCCTAGCCGATAGGGGCTTGGGTTTTCTATGATACCAATTCACATAAAGAATCTATACCAGACAGTCATTAGGCCTCAAATTGGAGAAGCAGATCAGATATAGGGCAGGCATATTTGATCACTCTTGGTTCACAGCAAGGGTGTCCAGGCCACCCTGACTTTAGGCAAATGAGGGGCAAGGGTGCTTATTTTGAACAGTGTATTGGGCTGTGCCCTTCATGGAAACCTCCAGCCAGAGTTTATGATGAGTGTCTATGTGGAAGAAGATGAGGAGCATGTGGGAGTGTTTTAGTTTTAATTGTGGTCATTTGTGTGGTTGTTGTAAGAGATGCCTGGGTCCACCTGGGCTTGAACTCTGGTGTGATTCCTCTTAGAGAATGCGTTATGGAACTGACTTCAGAGAAGTATCGCCATGAATTGTGTTGGGATTTTAGGAGGCCACACATGAGAGTCGCCCTTGGACACCGAGATCTAAGCCCAGAGTGGCTTTCCACAGAGCACTGGGAATCTCAGCCAGGATATCACATGATTTTTTTTCTGAAAGACTTGGAAGCCATAGTTGAGAGTCAAAACACACATTGTAGACCTCAATGGGGCTGGCTTCATGTGACCTTTTGGCCAGTCTTTGGGAACCCTTGCCTGTGAGAGTTCTCTAGGTTATTCATTGAAATGTGCTTCCTCTAAATTTAATGGTTCCTTAATGAATTGAGACCCACAGTTTCTCCAACTTCGTCTTTGAAAATGGCTAGATAAATACCATGAAATTTTTGAACTTCCCATGGCCACCTGCCACTGGAGAACCTTTGGATGTACAGTTGCTGATCCTGAGTGTACCAGACAGTGCCTTGATTGACTGGGTTTTATGAAAATGGTGTAGAACAGAGATGCCAGTATGTTGGGGCCTGCTGAGTAGTGGGCCAAAAGCTGTTGTGTGCAGCTGTGTGATAAAACATCTGTGGTCGGGACATGTGATTCTGCCATTGACTTCCAAATGACTTGTGGCTGACATGTTACAGAGAGGAATCACTTATATGTCTGAAACCTCTCCATAAAAGGCATTTTGTTATATGGAGACGTTTCAGGGCAATGTTCAGAATCAGGTTGCTATGGTCAAAGGGTCAAGCTATGTGGGATAGAAGCCTGGTTGGTGCATTCTCCTGCAGACCCTGACCCACCACACGTGGCAGGACTCCCTACATCACTGTGTACCAGTTGAAGTCATTGTATTTCATGAGGCAAATACCAAACTCCCAGTGCAGTAGAAAGAAACACCATGAAAAGTGGAGGATGACCAAATGGCTTCACAGTCCACATGCGGAGACACTTAGCTTTCAGTGGCCACAGTTTACCTACAGAGAGAAGTCAGCACTGCTTCCTCATGTTCTTTGGAAAAATTGAAACAATATCCTCCAGGTCTCATAGATGTAGACCCAGCTTTGATGGTCTCATTTGAATGGAAGCGAAAGCTTCTGACAACAACATATATGTCGAGTGCCCATCGTCAAAGGCAGTTTCTCAAGAAGTCTTTAGTCCGGCAGAGCTCCAGGTTTGTGTAGTTTTTACCTTTTAGACCAGGTTGCAAGCAAAGACCACTGACTCCAATTAAAATCAGATTAAAGCAAGCTTATTATTTCCACCACCCTGGCTGCCTCTCCCTCCCAAAACATTGGGAACAGGAGAGCAGCCCATCTTTATAGCCCAGAAAGTTACACAAAAGTGGGGTTAAAAATAACAGAATTCTGACAAGCATCACACTAATGGTATTTTACATTTTTGTTTGCTGGCCCCAACATCAGAATTTATGAGGACCATTAGAGCCTCAGAGAGTGTCCTCTGGCCAAGGAAGGCCAATATTTATGAGGTGTCAACAAAGTTTCAGAGAGGGCTGTTATCTGGTCAGAGAGCCAGGCATGGGTGAGTTCAAGGCACGGGCAGGCTTTCCAAGCAGGTTCAGATCTTGCTGCAATTTATAGTTAAGCCAAAATTATCTTTTCACGGCTTTGTGGCAAGATGGCTCCCAATTTTAATAAAAGATCAGGTTGGGTCAATCATTCCCCCCTTTTCTAATGTGTTTTTTTCATATATTTGATTGGGTAGGAAGAGCACTGTGGGAATTTTAATCCCTCAGGTAATAGTCTCCCGATTTTTTGAACTCACCCAAAAACAGGTCTCCCTGATTTTACCTGACTTAATTAATTACTTATATTGATATTCTATTTATTTTTGTCTCCATTGTTGTAAGAAGAGAGGCGTCACTCATTTAGACTTCTTCTGAGCTGAGAGAGGGTGACGTGAGGGGGCACCGCCTGAGGGACATTAGTCGCCTTTTAGAAGTCAGTTAGGTTTGAAGTCTGGATGGGGAAGAACAGGTAGTAAAGTCATCTGGGAATGGGTTCTTCTATGAGAGAAACAAAAATACATGAGTACTTAATAAATGTTGCAGCAGCTGGAACATGTCACTGTATAGAAGTTCCCTCACCAGTCTTTAATATCCCCAGTTATCAGGACTGTCAACTTAATATTTAACTTTTAGTGTTACATTTGTCCCTCCCCATAAGATTCAGTTTAATAATTTAATGTCATCTGATCTTGCAAAATATTTTTACTAGTATGACCTCTGTGTCTAATAGAGAAACCTTTAATTCTCTTACTCATTGCTGGATAATCATACTAACAAATACCAAGCCTATGTGTTTAGGTTAAGAATATCTGTAGGCCTTCAACTAAAAACTTCTGCCACTGGAAGATAATCTTGATAGCCTCTTTTTATAGTTATCAGGCATTCCTGTCTGAGAATCCTTCTTTGTAGCCTCCAGTCTTACTTATTTTGGGAGGCTAACATAAAGTGTATACCTTAAAATATTATTACTATTATTATATAAAATGCCCAGAAATGGCTGTAATTTGTTTTTAACTGTCTTTTCTAAGTGTTTAAGATGAAGCAGTCAAACTGACTTTTGTTTCTATCTATTGTGAACAGTCAGCTGAGCTTTTATGGGAGTCATTCCTGGGGAAACTTGAGAGCAGCTTCTCAGTTCTGCTAGTGCCATTTGCGCTAGGTGGGTCCAGGTCTTGCTTGACCATGTGGCTTCCCTCGGAAGCATCAGGGATGTTTCCCTTCTCTGATGACTCTCCTCTTCTTAGCAAATGCACTGATTGGCTTTCTGTTCTCCAGTGGTCTCATTAATCTCCCTGATCAGGAGGTTATGCGGTTCAGAGTTGCAAAGCTCTTTAGAGAAGTCAGCTGTTCCCTGGATACAGAGGGCAAGAGCCAAATATTGGTTTTCTTGTCCCTTTTCATATAACTTTAATTTTAAATCCTAATCTTAAACATCCATCAAATAAATTTTAACAGACTTATATAAAGAATACTGGGCTTTAATGTCTATAATTTAAAATTATTTATCTTTTTATTATTTGGGATCTGTATTATTCTGTCTGTCTTGTAGGTGATGGCTAATTATCTTAAATTAACCAATGTTGTGTTCTTAAAGCAACACTGCTCTAAAACACTAACAGGGAATCTTTATATCACCCATAAGGAAATTAAAAAATAAAATTAACAACAGTAAACAAACAAAATTTTAGCTACCCTAAAATTTTTGGCTGAGTTATACATTATATCCTCTGTTTGAGATGCTAGTAATGTTGACAGGAAAAAAAAACTTTTGAAAATAACTTTAAATGAAATAACATCTGACCTACTGCTTTCGCAGTCATTCTCACATAATAAGATGGGACACAGAGCCTTATCTCAGGTAAGGCAGGGCTCTTTATTAATCTTAAGTGTTTTAATTCTAAAGCTAATCTTTGATTTTTAAATATCATTTTACAAAGTTTACATAAATTATTTGAGGTCACATGAACATTAGCTAACACCGTATGATATAGCTTTTAAAACATGAATTAAAAAAAGGCTGAAAGTTTTTAACCTTTACATAGATTAGGCTCTCATTAACTTAAAATACATTTAAATTGTTCCCCAATATAAAAAGTAACATAAAAGTTTACATATCTTATTGACAACAGGTAAATAAATCCCATATATATATATATTACCATACAACTTCAGAACACCACCTTGATATAATGCTCTTTTAAAGTTTCTACCTTACAGACTTGTATACCTGGAAGATATGAGCACACTAATAGCATCACAATTGCATTGATGTTTCTACATTAAGCAAGTTTAGCTTTTAAAGAAATGGCAGTACAGTGCTCTAAAATAACAGTTCTTATTTAATCAGTTGTTTAATTTTTATGGTTGCTTGCTCTAGAAAAATAAAACTTAATAACCACAATGTTATGGGTAAACTTATATTTTGAGAAATTTTTGTCTCTTTAACACATGACTGATTTTTACAATCTTATACAGACTTTAGGACAAACTTATACAGACCTTAGTAAATCAATCAGATATCTAACAAAAGTACTCATGAATGAGTAATCCCATATCAAATTTACTTTACTTATTTATCAAAATATTAGACAAATGTATTGAACAGTGTACCATTTTTTGTTGAAGAAAAAGTTCTAGAACCAAGGCATATTAGACCTTTTGTCGGCATTAATATTTTATTAGATTTTTGAACACCTAGAAAAACTTGTAAGGTTAAATTTAAAGACATTTATTTTTATCTGTTTATCCAATTTAAATTGTACCAATTAAATCATGAGAATTTAAGATCTTGGGATCCACGTTTTAAAATTTGTTTATATGAGTGCTTTTTTTATGAGTGCTCCTTATATGTGTTAATTTGTATAACATATATATGATATAGGGATATATGTATATATAGACATACAACACTAACAAAAGTGTGCACACATAATAATAGTATAGGCCTTGTAGCTTTTTGCAGTTGAAGTCTCCATTGCAATGTTTCAAAAACTCCACTGTTGGTCAAAGATAGAGCTGATCAGAAAAACATTAACCTAGGTCTGTAGGATCAAAATCATGAGCTCAAAAAAAGAATACAGAATCTAAGGAAAAAAATAAGAGTCCTAGAAAAAAATGACTGGCCAGTAATTAGTAAATACCATACAATTTACCTTTTTTCCTGCCTTAGGCCTCAGATCAGTCTCCTACTGAGCTTGCAGGCTTCTTTCATTTGCATTTCAACAAAAGTCCTTGCTGAGGTCTGAAAGGAGCAGGGTAAAACTGCTATTCTGAGCAGACACCTCAGGCCTAAGGCATTTTAACCATAATTTTGAGGTTCGGATGTTGAAAATTATGATACAATTTTAAGATGAAATTCACAAAATTTTATATCTTTACATCTTGTTTTGTCAACAGATACCATAATATGATTTACTCTCCTTGTCCAAATTAATGCACTGGTACACACTGTGATATTTTCTCAGTCTACCCAATTCAAAATTGGTGAAAAATAAAACTGAATGTTTGGGAAGTTACTTGCCAACTTGGAAGTAGAGTGCTTTAGTTTTCCATCCTAAGCATTTAAGTTATCTGGCATGAATTATCTGAAATCATAAACTAAACAATTACCTAAACCCGACTTTTAACTGCAAGATTGAGCAATGCTACAAAAACCCATCCAGATACCAGATTGTTACAATAAAACATCATCATTTAGACACACATTGAACTAATATCATTCCCAAGAAACAATTTATAATATCAGAACATTATTGCACATGTCTTAAAGGGCCAGAAACAAAGACACAAGACAGACAGAAAGGAGCTCCAGACTATGGCTGACAGACAGAAGCCTTAAAAACAGAGCAGATAAGAGAAAAATCTCCTACACCAGTGGCAGGATAGATGTCCTCACAAGGGGATCAGGTGTTTTCACAGACGGCAACCTGAAATGTAATATCAAGGGTTTCCATAGTGACTTTACTGCATTTAGTGTCTCCTTTTTCTTTTTCTTTTTTTTAAGAAGACAGAGGTGGCATAATCCTTACAGTGCAGGGAACGAAGGAAGGAATTCCCTGAAGCAACAGGGCTTTGGTAGATCCTGGGAGTCCCTCAGTCCCTCCTTTTACTTATAGGATTAGCTCCTCTGGTTTGGTTCCACCCCAATCTCGCTCCATCTCCTAACATTTCAGTAGTCAGCTCTCAAAAAGTTCCAGGGTCGGGGGGTTATCAAAATTTGTAACTTAAATTTCGGTTTCTGACCTTGAAGCGAATTAATACCTATTTAATAATGAGGACAGGGTTTGAGAAAAATAAAAAGGGAGGTTTACTGCTTTGCTAACAAAGCAGAAACACAGGGGACTCTGCCCAAAGGTTGTGACTCTCTTGAACTGGAGCAACAAGGGGTTTTAAAGGAGTTTCCATTGTTAACCTGGGAGATACTCTGTTCTTTGGTGGCCAGCAGGCATTGCCCTCTGCAGTGGGTGAGTTCCAGGCTGCCAGCTAGGGGCTTCTCTCATCCTGCTTAACAAAGGGGGGTAAACTTCAACACAGTTTTTTACAACACAGTCCAAAGGGTGTAAGGCTTACTTGCTTTATTACCCATTTTTACGTCCAATATCTTTAAGTTTTTACCACAGAAATCACACAACAAAATGCACAAAAACAAACAAACAAAAAAACATATAGAACACAGAACAAAACACAAAGAAACAGAAACCTGGTGAAGATACAGAAAAACAGAGGAGCAATGAAATGTCTTGCTGAAGCTCCGGGGTAGGAGCTCCTGCGTGCCCGGCTGCACCTTTCTACCCTTTCAGAGAAATTCCATACAGAACAGAACAGAGGACAGAACAATTCTTGTTACTGTCCTGGACAGGAGTACATGTGAGCCTCCCCAGGCCACCTCTCTGTCATCAGAAGACATCTCCCTTAACCGGATATCAGATGTTATAAAGACACCACCTACCTATGGAGGCCTCCTCCACCAGGTGCTTGCTAATGGTTTTAGTGCGATGGTTCACTGCAGTGCTCCCTGGACCAAATGCTCACTCCAAGGCTTTGGAACTTGGCTCTCCAGCCCTGAGCCCTGGAGGAAAGGCCAGCGTCAGAATTTCCAGCAGTCTGGTCTTATGATCTGGTAACGTCATCTCGCTGTGGAACTCCAAAATGTTAGACCAGGATGCAAGAAAATACCACTGACTCCAATTAAAATCAAATTAAGGCAAGCTTATTAGTTCAACCGGCTAGGCTGACTCTCCTTCTCAAAACGGCTGGAAAAAGACAGCATCCCCACCTTTCCTACACCCCAGCTTTATAGCCCAAAAAGTTACACAAAAAGGGAGTATCAGAAAACAGAACTTTGACAAGCATCACACTAATTGTAGTTTACATTTTTTATTTGCTGGCCCCAGCATCAGAAATTATGAGGACCATTAGAGCCTCAGAGAGGGTCGTTGTCTGGCCAGGGAAGGCCAATATTTATGAGGTTTCAGTAAGGTTTCAGAGAGGGCTGTGATCTGGTCAGTAAGACAGGCATGGGTGAGTTCAAGGCATGGGCAGGCATTCCAAGCAGGTTCAGAATTTGCAGTAATTTATAGTAAAGCAAAAATTATCTTTCCATGGCTTTGTGGCAAGATGGCTCCCAATATTAATGAAAGATCAGGTTGAGTGATCACCCCTATCCCTTCCTTTTGGAAACTCCTCTACCACCTCCAAGGTTGTGAACTCCTGAGCATTTTCCATTCCAGATAAGTATTCACAGAATGTCTAAATCTTCTCCTCTAATTGTGTCTTACTTGGGGCAAAGGTAATGTCAAAGCATTGTTCTGGATGAGAGTGGGAAGATTATTGTATATCACATATTTGCATACACATTGGATTCATTTTCCAATTTTCCATTTGAAATACTGAATTCCTGGCACTAACCCATACCCTACTAGACTCTGACTAATAATCCTAATATGATGGTGAAACATAACCCAAGCAGAATAGAAATACAAGCCGTTCAGAGGAGGCATGGTGTGTAGTTGGAATTGCCTTTTGCATTATATAGTATAGGAGCTATAAATCTAGTCAATTTTTTGTTGAAATAATTCTACATGTGTTTTTAAAGTTAACAAATATGGGAATCCTGTCTCCCTTTCTCTGTAGCACATGTATTTTTATATGCACATAGAGAATCCTACCTGGTATCACACGTACATACTTGTGAGGTGGCTTAATTGGCAGATACAAATTGTGAGAAGAGATCACTACTCCTAAACGCTGTTCAAACTGAAAATTCAACCTATGGGTGAGCTTCCTAGTTCAATAACATTATACATAAATCCATGTTCAGTAAAATGAATATTTTTGCATCTGTGGATTATATATATTTCATGATGAATTTCGATTGGCATATATATTGCTACTTTTTTTCTTTTTTTGGTTGTTCAAAACGTTACAAAGCTCTTGACATATCATATTTCATACATTAGATTCAAGTGGGTTATGAACTCCCATTTTTACCCCAAATAAAGATTGCAGAATCACATTGGTTACATATCCACATTTTTACATAATGCCCTATTAGTTAATGTTGTATTCTGCTACCTTTCCTATACTCTATGATCCCCCCTCTTTCCCCCTCCCATCTTCTCTCTCTACCCCATCTACTGTAATTAATTTCTCTCCTTGTTTATTTTCCCATTCCCTTCACAACCTGTTATATGTAATTTTGTATAACAATGAGGGTCTCCCTTCATTACCATGCAATTTCCCTTTTCTCTCCCTTTCCCTCCCACCTCATGTCTCTGTTAATGTAAATCTTTTCTTCCTGCTCTTCCTCCCTGCTCTGTTCTTAGTTGCTCTCATTATATCCAAGAAGACATTTGGTATTTGTTTTTTAGGGATTGGCTAGTTTCACTAAGCATAATCTGCTCTATTACCATCCATTTCCCTGAAAATTGCATGATTTTGTCATATTTTAGTGCTGCGTAATACTCCATGGTGTATAAATGCCACATTTGTTATCCATTCATCTATTGAAGGGCATCTAGGTTGGGTCCACAGTGCAGCAATTGTGAATTGTACTGCTAAGAACATCGATGTGGCAGTATCCCAGAGTTACACTATTTTAAGGTCTTCAGGAAATAGTCCAAGAAGGGCAATAGCTGTGTCAAATTGTGGTTCCATTCCAAGCTTTCCCATGAATCTCCATACTGCTTTTCAAATTGGCCGCACCAGTTTGCGGAACAGCTCTCCTCATAGGCCTCATTTGGTCCATCTTCTCTACATTAAGAAGAGAGAGGCTTACTCAGACACAACCCTTCATCCTGACCAGGTTGTTTGCCAGGTTGTTTTGGTCTTTCAGGTCTTTCATAGCTGCCTACATCTTCTCCAGGGATCAAATATGCATGGACCTTTGAGGTTCTCAGTAGGTGGCAGATCCCCTACATTGTTGTATTGCAAGACGAACCCTGTCCCTTCTCTTTTGTAAAGTTAGATTGAGGGAACAGTGTATGGTTAGGGTTAATAACATGTTCAATTTGGGTTCGGAATCATTCTGATTGATGAATAATGGTATTGGGAACCTGCGATATTTATAAAACTATAGAGGTGAAATATAAGTATAAAAACAGAAATCTAGGTAAGATTTGTAGCCCAGAAGGGAATGAGGCCCTTTATTGGGATACTTAGCTTTTAATTATGTTCTGCACGTTTGTCTCAGATAAATTGATAATCAATGGCATAGAACCTTGTACCTTGGAAGATTGATTGTAGAAGAGAACATCCACTCAAATTTGGATAGTCGGTAGGATTAGGAAGAGAGTCGGTAGGTTTAGGAAGAAGAGTGAGTATAAAATTTGGATCAAATGTTCTTTAGCAATACGGTTTCATTTACACAGTGCATGTAAATGTCAGCACATGCGAAGAGTCAGTCACAATGATGAACTGCGGAAAATATAGGAAAGAAGATATCAATAGAGACATTACAAAATCAGGCAATTGTAAAGTGAATGATAGGTTTACACATTTTCAACAGGATCGAAATTGAATACATAATTTTAGGAAGAAACAAATATGTAGTCACCAATAGAAATGACATTTGAAAGCATTATGCAAACTGGAAATGGATGTTTTTAGTAATCCATGTTCAACTTCCATTTAGGATTTGGTGCAATCATAAGTGTGACCTTTGCATTTTGTGCCCAGAAAATTATGGTGATAAAATATATATGTAGATCATGTGACATGAGTATTTTTTCCACCATTTCTGTGAGCAATATTTTAAGACATATAAATTAGTATTGGGGGTACAAAGTGGTGTACCCTGTGTCTATGAATATAGAGATAATGCATGAATAGAACATACTGTAAATAAATAATATAACTGGTTCCACTTTAAATAATGGATTGAATTGTTATCTGAAAATATATAAGAAATCATATATTGACATACAATCAATAATTCCAACCAGTTATATATCTAATTGTCATCTTAGGGTTATTGTTTATCATGAAGTGTGTGTGAGTTTTGCTTAAAAAGTGATTATGGAAGTCGAAAATAATGTGTTTGGAAAGAAGTCTCATGAAATTACCAGTCAAGAAATATGGAGGAATCCATGTGTTCTGAAGCAGGAAGTGATTGAAAGTGAAACAAATGCCTATAAATTTGCTAAATTGTCGATGAAATATATATCCTGTGATGTGCATAAACTGAGGAAATAGTATGTACCAGTGTTGAATAAAAATGAACGTCAAAGTACACATCATGTACCATTGGAATCTACTTGCATTGATGTTAAACTGGGTCAGTCACTGTAAAAATATTAGGATTCGCGTGCATCACTCACCGAAGTTAGTTTTCTTTTTTTTTTTTAATTTTTATTTATGCTTGTTCAAAACATTACATAGTTCTTGATACATCATATTTGTCACTTTGATTCAAGTGGGTTATGAACTCCCATTTTTACTCCGTATACAGATTGCAGAATCACATCAGTTACACATGCATTGATTCACATATTGCCATACTAGTGTCTGTTGTATTCTGCTGCCTTACCTATCCTCTACTATCCCTTCTCCCCTCCCCTCTCCTCCCCTCTTCTCTCTCTACCCCCTCTACAGTAATAAATTTCTCCCCCTTGTATTATTTTTCCCTTTCTTCTTGTATGTAATTTTGTATAACCCTGAGGGTCTCCTTCCATTTCCATGCAATATCCTTTCTCTCTCCCTTTCCCTCCCACCTCTCATCCCTGTTTTAATGTTAATCTTCTTCTCATCCTCTTCATACCTATTCTGTTCTTAGTTAATCTCCTTATATCAAAGAAGACATTTGGCATTTGTTTTGAAGGGATTGGGTAGCTTCACTTAGCATAATCTGCTCTAGTGCCATCCATTTCCCTGCAAATTCTATGATTTTGTCATTTTTTAATGCAGAGTAATACTACATTCTGTATAAATGCCACATTTTTTAATCCATTCATCTATTGAAGGGCATATAGGTTGGTTCCACAGTCTTGCTATTGTGAATTGTGCTGCTATGTACATCGATGTAGCAGTGTCCCTGCAGCATGCTCTTTTTAGGTCTTTAGGGAATTGACCGAGAAGGGGAATAGCTGGGTCAAATGGTGGTTTCATTCCCAGGTTTCCAAGAAATCTCCATACTGCTTTCCAAATTGGATGCACCAATTTGCAGTCTCACCAGCAATGTACAAGTGTACCTGTTTCCCCACATTCTCACCAACACTTGTTGTTTGACTTCATAATGGCTGCCAATCTTACTGGAGTGAGATGGTATCTTAGGGTGGTTTTGATTCACCTTTCTCTGACTACTGGAGATGGTGAGCATTTTTTCATGTACTTGTTGATTATATGTCCTCCTCTGAGATGTCTGTTGAGGTCCTCGGCCCATTTGTTGATTGGGTTATTTGTTATCTTATTGTTTAATTTTTTGAGTTCTTTGTATACTCTGGATATTAGGGCTCTATCTGAAGTGTGAGGAGTAAAGATTTGTTCCCAGAATTTAGGCTCCCTATTTACCTCTCTTATTGTTTCTTTTGCTGAGAAAAAACTTTTTGCTTTGAGTAAGTCCCATGTGTTGATTCTAGTTATTAACTCTTGTTACTAACTCTTGTGCTATGGATGTCCTATTGAGGAATTTGAAGCCCGACCCCACAGTATGTAGATCGTAGCCAACTTTTTCTTCTATCAGACGCCATGTCTCTGTTTTGATATCAAGGCCCTTGATCCATTTTGAGTGAACTTTTGTGCATGCAAGAGAAAGGGATTCAGTTTCATTTTGTTACATATGGATTTCCAGTTTTCCCAGCACCATTTGTTGAAGATGCGATCCTTCCTCCATTGCATGCTTTTAGCTCCTTTATCAAATAGAAGATTGTTGTAGCATTGTGGATTAATCTCTGTGTCCTCCATTCTGTACCATTGGTCCACCCGCCTGTTTTGGTACCAGTACCATGCTGTCATTGTTACTATTGCTCTGAAATTTAGTTTGAAATCTGGTATCGCTATACCGCCTGATTCACACATCCTGGTTAGAATTGCTTTTGCTATTCTGGATCTTTTATTATTCCATATGAATTTCATGATTGCTTTCTCTATTTCTACAAGAAATGCCGTTAGGATTTTGATTGGCATTACATTAAACCTATAGAGAACTTTTGGGAATATCACCATTTTGATGATGTTAGTTCTCCCTATCCATGAACAGTGTATATTTTTCCATCTTCTAAGATCTTATTCTACTTCTCTTTTTAGGGTTCTGTAGTTTGCATTGTATAAATCTTTCACCTCTTTTGTTAGGTTGATTCCCAAGGATTTTAGTTTTATTTTTTGAGGATATTGTGAATGGAGTGTTTTTTTTTTCTCATTTCCGTTTCAGAAGTTTTGTCACTGATATACAGAAATGCCTTTGACTTATGAATGTTGATTTTATATCCTGCCACATTGCTGAAATCATTTCTTACTTCTAGTAGTTTTTTTGTAGACCCTTTTGGGTCTTCTATATATTGAATCATATCAGCTGCAAGTAGTGATAATTTAAGTTATTCTTTTCCTATTTTCATGCCTTTTATTTCTTTCATCTGTCTAATTGCTCTGGCCAGTGTTTCGAGAACTATATTGAATAGAAGTGGTGGTAGAGGACATCTCTGTCTTGTTCCAGATTTTAGAGGGAATGCTTCAATTTTTCTTCATTCAGCATAATGCTAGCCTGAGGCTTAACATAGATAGCTTTTACAATGTCGAGGTAAATTCCTGTTATCTCTAGTTTTTCAAATGTTTTGAACATAAAGGGATGCTAAGGGTCTATCCTTCTTATTTATTTTTTGCAGAACCAAGCTTTAGTTTTGTAATTTTTTCAATAGTTTCTTTTGTTTCAATTTTGTTGTTTTCCGCTCTGATTTTAGTTATTTCTTGCCTTCGGCTACATTTGCTGTTGATTTGCTCTTCCTTTTCTAGGGCTTTGAGATGAAGTGTGAGCTCATTTATTTGTTGTTCTTTCCTATTTTTGAGGAATGACGTCAAGGTGGTGAATTTCCCTCTTAAAACACCTTTCATTGTGTCCCATAGACTCCGATATGTTGTTTCTGTATTTTCATTTATCTTGAAGAATTTTTTGATTTTCTCATTTATGTCTTCTGTAACACATTAATCATTCAGTAACATGTTGTTCATTTTCAATGTGATGTAGGATTTTTCCTTCCTTCTTTTTCATTGGTTTCCAGATTCATTCCATTATAATCCAATAAAATTCATGGTATTAAGTCCACCCTTTATATTTACTGAAGGTTGCTCTATGGCAAAATATATGGATTTTAGAAGGATCCATGTGCTGCTAAAAAATATTATATCCACTTGATGATGGTTGATATATTCTATATATGTCAGTTAAGTCTAGGTTATTGATTGTGATATTGAGTTCTCTAGTTTCTTTATTCAACTTTTATTTGGAGGATCTGTCCAATGGTGAGAGAGGTGTGTTGAAGTCACCCATTATTATTGTGTTGTGGGCTATTTGATTCTTGAACTTGAGGATAATTTGTTTTATGAACGTCACAGCACCATTTAATGGTGCGTAAATATTGATAATTTTTATGTCTTGTTGGTGAATGGTTCCTTTTAACAGTATATAATTTCCTTCATTATCCCTTTTGATTAAATTAGTCTTGAAGTCGATTTAATTCGATTTGAGGATGGCCACCACTCCTTGCTTATGAGGACCGTGTGCATGGTATATTTTTTCCCAACCTTTCACCTTCAGCCTGTGTATGTCTTTTCCATTCAGATATGTCTCCTGGAGGCAACATATTGTTGGATTTGTTTTTTGAATCCAAGTTACAAGCCTATGTTGCTTTATTGGAGAGTTTAAGCCATTAATGTTTAGTGTTACTATTGATATATGGTTTCTACTGAGAGCCATGTTTGAATATTTATCGCTTTTTTAAATTTACTTTGTTTCTCCATGATTAGCTTTTCCCCCGCCCTCTGTCATTACTGAGGCACTTCCCACTGATGGTTTTGGTTGTTGTTTTTCATTTCTTTCTCGTGTAGTGTTTTGCTCAAGACACTTTGCAATGGTGGTTTTCTGGCTGCAAATTCTTTTAGCTTTTGTTTATCATGAAAGATTTTTATTTCGTTGTCGTACCTGAAGCTGAATTTTGCTGGATACAGAATTCTTGTTTGGCATCCATTGTCTTTCAATGTTTGAAATACGTTGTTCCAGGATCCTCTCACTTTCAGTGTCTGTGATGAAAAATAGGTTGCTAACCTTATTGGTTTACCCCTGAATGTAATCTTCCTCCTTTCTCTTGAAGCTTTTAATGTTTTCTCTTTGTTCTGTATATTGGATAGCTTCATAACAATGTGTCTTGGCGTTGGTCTACTGTGATTTTGTGTGCTCTGTCTCCTGTAAGCATCTTCAATTTGTATATCCATTTCCTTCTTTATTTCTGGAAAATTTTCATTCCCATAGTTTGAATCTCTGTACCTTCCTCTATCCAGATGACTCATAAGTTTGGTTTTTTTATGTTATACCATATCTCTTGGATGTTTTTCTCGTGATTTTTTACCAGCCTTTCTCTGTTGGCTAGACTCTTTTCAAGATGATATATTTTGTCTTCATTATGTGACATTCTGTCTTCTACTTGCTCCACACGGTTAGTGATACTCTCAATTGAGTTTTTAATTTGGTTTATCGTTTCCTTCATTTCTAGAAATATTCTTTGAATATTTATAATCTCTATCTCCTGATAAAGAAGATTAACTTCTTCTTTTATCTGTTTATGTAATTCATTTTCAATGTGTTCTTTCACTGTATTTATTTGCTCTCTCGTATCCTCTTTAAGGTTCCATTTCATCTGTCTAAGGTATTCCTTGAGTTCTTTATATGATCATTTTTCTGATAATTCTAGGTCCTCCTGAATATTTAGGTTATCCTTCATTGTTTGTACTCCTTTTCTTTCTTGATTTTGATGCTGCTCATGTTACTTCTTGTTCTGTTTGAGTGCTGAGTTACTTCTTATTCTTATAAATTTATTTGAAGCTTGGGAAGAAAGATATTAGAAGGGATGGGAAGAAGTCACTAAAGAGAATGAGAATAGGCAGGTAGAATTCAAGGATGGGGGAATAAGAAAATTGAAAAGAAATGAAAAGACAAAAGAAAAAAATAGAAAATAAAGAAAGAAATAATTTTTTTAAAAATAATAATGATAATTAAAAAATGAAAATTAAAATTTAAAATAATAATAATAGTAAAATTAAAAAAATAAAAACATTAAAATAAGTTAAAGAACAACACAAAAAATTTAAATGAAAGAAAAAAAATAAAAATAAAATAATAATAATAATAATAATACATGCAGTCATAGAGTTCAATTAACTTCTCTTCCAGTAGGTGGAGCTGTGCTCACTGGGCCAAGCTTCTTCTCTCAATAGGTGGGAACCAATCACTGTGCAGCAGCTCTTCCTCCCAGACTGGGCGGGTCTCTAATCCTGAGTGCCTAGGACCTTCTCTAGTGTTTCCTCAAGCCAGGCTCCGCTCAACTGTGACGCTCACCACAATACTTGCTACACGTCAGGTCTCTGCTCCTGGTAGCCCTGTTTTCATCAACGCTTGGCACTCTCTCCCTGTTTGCCTCCCTCAGACCCTAAGTTTGTAGAGCTTGGGGCTGGGAACCCCCAGCGAATTTGCTTGCTCTCTGGTATCCATGCCCACATTAGCTGGTGTAAGAGACCTCAGTTGTCAGCACTGGTAGGAGCGGTAGCCAGGAATTCCACGCCACAAGTCCCACAGCACACATGATTCCCTCGGTCTGGCCATCTTTCTCACGGGAGACCTGGGAGGGCCCCTTAAGGGAGAGCTGGGAGGGGCCCTTAATGTTTCCCCGCTGTGTGGAGAGAGATGCATAGGGAATTACACACCTGTCGTACTGGTTTCAATGAAGTTATCTCCTCTGCCCATGACATCAGTTCTCTTCCACGGTGGTATCCCATGCAAATGGTGACCATTCGTTCCTTTTGCCAGGTGACCAATGCAATGGATGGGTCCTGACTGTGTCTCCAAAGCCCCATTTCAATCCAGTGGCCTTTTACCTCTGTAAATTCAGAAGGGCCGACCAGTTATTTCAGAGGGAACGTTAGTTCTGAGTCACAAGAAGCAGGCAAATCTGAGCTTCTATGCAGCCGATCCGGGCTCTGTGTGTTTTCTCAGGGGCCCAGACTGTTCGCACCAGATCCACGTCAGGTCAGCATTGCCTAGTGATTCTGAACAAACAGCATTTAGACAGTTTACGACTCCCTATGCCTGCATAGCTAATGAGGTCAGATACTTGATTTCTCCATGTCCGCCACCATGTTGGATCTCTTATATTGCTACTTTTTAATGTCTGTGCGTGTGCGTGTGTGTGTGTGTGTGTGTGTGTGTGTGTGTGTGTGTATATATATATATATATATATATATATATATCAATATAAGATTTCTTATATATTTTTAGATATCAATTCAATTCATTATTTAAAGTGGAACCAGTTATATTATTTATTCACAGGATGGTCTATTCATGCATTATCTCTATATTCATAGACACAGGGTACACCTCTGTGTACCCCTAACACTAATGTATATGTCTTCAAAATATTGCTCCCAGAAATGGTGGAAGAAATACTCATGTCACCTGATCCACATATATATTTTATCATAGTAAAATTCTGAACAAAAAATGTAAAGGTCACACTTATGATTGTACCGAAGCCTAAAAGAAAAGTGAAAATGTTTAACTAAAAACATCCATGTGAAGGTTGCCTAATGCTCTCAAATGTCAATCCTATTGGTGACAACATATTTGTTTCTTCCAATGATTATATATTCAAATTAAACCCTGTTGAAAATGTCTAATCCTATAACTCACTTTATACTTTGCCTGATTTCATAATGTCTCTATTGATACCTGCTTTCCTACTTATTTTCCCCAGTTCATCATTGTGACTGACTCTTCATATGTGCTGACATTTTCATTCATTCTCTAACCGAAACCCTATTGCTAAAGAACTTTTGGTCCAAATACTATACTCACTCTTCTTCCTAAACCTACAGACTATCTTCCTAACCCTAACGACTATCCATTTTTAACTGGATGTTCTCTTCTACATTAAATCTACCAAGGTACAAGGTCCTGTGCTTCAAATCATACCTAGATTTCTGTTTCCATACTTATATTTCACCTCTATGTTCTTGTAATTATCGCAAGTTCCCAATGCCATTATTCATCGCACAGAATGATTCCTAACCCAAATTGAACCTGTTATTAACCCTAAACATACACTGTTCCCTCAATCTCATTTTACAGAAGAGCAGCGACAGAATTGTTCTTAAAATACAGGGAATTAGGGGACCTTCCACCTGCTGAAAACCTCAAAGGTCCATGCAGAAATGATACCTGGAGAAGTTGTAGGGAGGTATGAAAGACCTGAGAGAGCAAAAGTCCTATTCCATGGCAAACAACCTGGTCAGGATAAAGGGATGTGTCTGAATCAGCCTCTCTCTACTTATGTTAGAGAAGATGGACTAAACCAGACCTGTGTGGAGAGCTGTTCCCAGGTGCCTATGGTTGATATACCATTCTAACTTGTGCAAGTGTTCCAGGAAGTAGGAGCAGCCTCCATCTCATGGGACCCTTGGAAGCAAGTGTTAGGACAAACTGGTTGCCAAGGCAGTGACCTCATTCATTCAATTCCAAAGAAAGTGACATACCTCATTTCCTTGGTGATGGAACTCTATGATCTTTGTATCCTAGTGGCCAGGCACCCAGACGCTATCCCATTCCCAGTCACAGTGGTCTCACTTGTTTGGATTTACCAAGGACAGAGTCAGTATTTCTTGGTACCTACTAATGTGAGGATGGCCAAAGGCCAGGAGAGCACTGAAGAGGTACCTTTTCTGAGAAAGCCAGTAGTGGCTCACCACTATTTCCTGACAACTTCACTGAGTTAGCCAAGGAAACCAGACCTGAGAGAGGACAGACTATTTCGAAGGAATATAGTATGGCCGAGCAGTTAGAGGACACTCCAGATAGTCACAGATCTACTTGGGGGAAGGAAGTGCCATTGTGGGAGTGGGTGTGGGTTTGTGGTTTTGCCTCATGTTCTAACAAAAGGTAGGAATGGCAGTTTGTTTGGATTGAAGTGGACTGTTTCAAGTAAGTCATTTGACAAGGTGAGTGTTTCTATGTTTGTGTATCCGACTATGTCCATTGTTGTAGACATTAGAAAAGAGAATGCATTAATGGATGTGTCCTGTCTAGTATAAATCTTACCATAATTCATCCTGCTCAATTAATGAATGGACTGCACCTTGTCTTATCGATGGGCAACACCTGCTATCATCCTAAGTTCCTGTTTTCTTCCTGAATTCTGGCCAGTCTCCAGAATAGGCTCAGGGATTTGTGTCCAAGATATGTACCACCTCCAAGCTCTGTGACATGGCCATATACTGGATAGCTGAAGAGAATGGAGATCATCTCAGAAAACTCAGATATCAGTGTGGCCAGGAAAGTCTCAGTGGAGAAACCCTGCTTTGGGCCTTTTGCTTACCTTATGTTCTGTTGCCCTGAATGTCAGGAAGGTCTTTGCCTCAGGCCACCCCTTTGTGAAGCCTGAAGAAAACAGTTTTAAATTTGAAATGAATAGGCATCACCTGTGGCTCTTTGCTTAATTGCTTTGGAAAGGGATGTGTCTGAATTAGCCTCTTGGCCTTGTATGTGGCTGTGATTTTTATTCTCAGCACATGATGGATCCAAAGAATGATCGCATGTGCGCATCCAAAACCAAAATGGCCAAAAGATCAGTCATTGTGGATGAAGTCTCTCGCCTTCTTCGGTTAGGTTCCTGACATCCATCAAGTGAGAATACTGAACCTTTGGGTCAAATGAGTTCTTTTTTTTTTTTTTTTAATTAATTTTTATTGTAGGTTGTTCAAAACATTACATAGTTCTTGATATATCATATTTCACACTTTGATTCAAGTGGGATATGAACTCCCATTTTTACCCCATATACAGATTGCAGAATCACTTCAGTTGCACAACCATTGATTTACATATTGCCATTCTGGAGTCTGTTGTATTCTGCTGCCTTTCCTATCCTATACTATCCCCCCTCCCCCCTCCCCTCCCCTCTTCTCTCTCTACCCCCTCTACTGTAATTCATTTCTCCCCCTTATATTTTCCCTCCTTTCCCCTCACTTCCTCTTGTATGTAATTTTGTATACCCCTGAGGGTCTCCTTCCATTTACATGCAATTTCCCTTCTCTCTCCCTTTCCCTCCCACCTCTCATCCCTGTTTAATGTTAATCTTCTTCTCATGCTCTTCTTCCCTACTCTGTTCTTAGTTACTCTCCTTATATCAAAGAAGACATTTGGCATTTGTTTTTAAGGGATTGGCTAGCTTCACTTAGCATAATCTGCTCTAATGCCATCCATTTCCCTCCAAATTCTATGATTTTGTCATTTCTTAATGCAGAGTAATACTCCATTGTGTATAAATGCCACATTTTTTTTATCCATTCGTCTATTGAAGGGCATCTAGGTTGGTTCCACAGTCTTGCTATTGTGAATTGTGCTGCTATGAAGATGGATGTAGCAGTGTCCCTATAGTGTGCTCTTTTTAGGTCTTTATGGAATAGACCGAGTAGTGGAATAGCTGGATCAAATGGTGGTTCAATTCCGAGCTTTTCAAGAATTCTCCATACTGCTTTCCAAATTGGCCGCACCAATTTGCAGTCCCACCAGCAATGTACAAGAGTACCCTTTTCCCCACATCCTCGCCAGCACTTGTTGCTGTTTAACTTCCTAATGGCTGCCAATCTTACTGGAGTGAGATGGTATCTTAGGGTGGTTTTGATTTGCATTTCTCTGACTGCTAGAGATGGTGAGCATTTTTTCATATACTTGTTGATTGATTGTATGTCCTCCTCTGAGAAATTTCTGTTCAGGTCCTTGGCC
Organism: Callospermophilus lateralis; assembly: GCF_048772815.1. NCBI lineage: Eukaryota > Metazoa > Chordata > Mammalia > Rodentia > Sciuridae > Callospermophilus > Callospermophilus lateralis. The sequence goes on along the minus strand of NW_027511764.1, from coordinate 497,916 downwards.
CATTTGTTGATTGGGTTATTCGTTATCTCATTGTCTAATTTTTTTAGTTCTTTGTATATTCTGGATATTAGGGCTCTGTCTGAAGTGTGAGGAGTAAAGATTTGTTCCCAGGACGTAGGCTCCCTATTTACCTCTCTCATTGTTTCTTTTGCTGAGAAAAAACTTTTTAGTTTGAGTAAGTCCCATTTGTTGATTCTAGTTATTAACTGTTGTGCTATGGGTGTCCTATTGAGGAATTTGGAGCCCGACCCCACAGTATGTAGATCATAGCCAACTTTTTCTTCTATCAGATGCCATGTCTCTGATTTGATATCAAGTTCCTTGATCCACTTTGAGTTAACTTTTGTGCATGGCGAGAGAAAGGGATTCAGTTTCATTTTGTTGCATATGGATTTCCAGTTTTCCCAACACCATTTGTTGAAGATGCTATCCTTCTTCCATTTCATGCTTTTAGCCCCTTTATCAAATATAAGATAGTTGTAGTTTTGTGGATTGGTTTCTGTGTCCTCTATTCTGTACCATTGGTCCACCTGCCTGTTTTGGTACCAGTACCATGGTGTTTTTGTTACTATTGCTCTGTAGTATAGTTTGAAGTCTGGTATAGCTATACCGCCTGATTCACATTTCCTGCTTAGAATTGTTTTTGCTATTCTGGGTCTTTTATTTTTCCATATGAATTTCATGATTGCTTTCTCTATTTCTACAAGAAATGCCGTTGGGATTTTGATTGGCATTGCATTAAACCTATAGAGAACTTTTGGTAATATCGCCATTTTGATGATGTTACTTCTACCTATCCATGAACAGGGTATATTTTTCCATCTTCTAAGATCTTCTTCTATTTCTCTCTTTAGGGTTCTGTAGTTTTCATTGTATAAGTCTTTCACCTCTTTTGTTAGGTTGATTCCCAAGTATTTTATTTTCTTTGAGGATATTGTGAATGGGGTGGTTGTCCTTATTTCCATTTCAGAGGATTTGTTGCTGATATACAGGAATGCCTTTGATTTATGTGTGTTGATTTTATAGCCTGCCACTTTGCTGAATTCATTTATTAGCTCTAATAGTTTCTTTGTAGACCCTTTTGGGTCTGCTAGGTATAGAATCATGTCATCTGCAAATAGTGATAATTTGAGTTCTTCTTTTCCTATTTTTATGCCTTTAATTTCTTTCGTCTGTCTAATTGCTCTGGCCAGTGATTCGAGAACTATGTTGAACAGAAGTGGTTAGAGAGGGCATCCCTGTCTTGTTCCAGAGTTTAGAGGGAATGCCTTCAGTTTTTCTCCATTCAGAATGATGCTAGCCTGAGGCTTAGCATAGATTGCTTTTACAATGTTGAGGTATGTTCCTGTTATCCCTAGTTTTTCTAGAGTTTTGAACATAAAGGGATGCTGTACTTTGTCGAATGCTTTTTCCGCATCTATCGAGATGACCATATGGTTCTTATTTTTAAGCCTGTTGATGTGGTGAATAACATTTATTGATTTCCGTATATTGAACCAACCTTGCATCCCAGGGATAAATCCTACCTGATCATGGTGCACAATTTTTTTGATATGTTTTTGTATCCGGTTCGCCAGAAGTTTATTGTGGATTTTTGCATCTAGGTTCATTAGAGATATTGGTCTGTAGTTTTCTTTCTTTGAAGTGTCTTTGTCTGGTTTAGGAATCAGGGTGATGTTGGCCTCATAGAATGAATTTGGAAGTTCTCCCTCTTTTTCTATTTCCTGAAATAGCTTGAAAAGTATTGGTGTTAATTCCTCTTTAAAGGTTTTGAAAAACTCTGCTGTATACCCATCCGGTCCTGGGCTTTTCTTAGTTGGTAGTCTTTTGATGGTATCTTCTATTTCCTCAATTGATATTGGTCTGTTTAGGTTGTCAATATCCTCCTGACTCAATCTGGGCAAATCATATGACTTAAGAAATTTATCGATGCCTTCACTATCTTCTATTTTATTGGAGTATAAGGATTCAAAATAATTTCTGATAATCTTCTGTATTTCTGAAGTGTCTGTTGTGATATTGCCTTTTTCATCCCGTATGCTGGTAATTTGAGTTCTCTCTCTTCTTCTCTTTGTTAGCGTGGCTAAGGGTCTGTCGATTTTATTTATTTTTTCAAAGAACCAACTTTTAGTTTTGTCAATTTTTTCAATTGTTTCTTTCGTTTCGATTTCATTAATTTCAGCTCTGATTTTAATTATTTCTTGTCTTCTACTTCTTTTGCTGTTGTTTTGCTCTTCTTTTTCTAGGATTTTGAGTTGAAGTATTAGATCATTTATTTGTTGTTTTTTTCTTTTTTTAAGGAATGAACTCCAAGCAATAAATTTTCCTCTTAGAACTGCTTTCAATGTGTCCCATAGATTCCGATATGTTGTGTCTGTGTTTTCATTTATCTCTAAGAATTTTTTAATTTCCTCCTTGATGTCTTCTATAACCTATTGATCATTCAGTAACCTATTGTTCATTCTCCAAGTGATGCATGATTTTTCCTTACTTCTTTTATCGTTCATTTTCAATTTCATTCCATTATGATCAGATAATATGCATGGTATAATCTCTACTCCTTTATATTGTCTAAGAGTTGCCCTGTGACATAATATATGATCTATTTTTGAGAAGGATCCATGTGCTGCTGAGAAAAAAGTGTAACTGCTTGATGTTGGGTGGTATATTCTATATATGTCAATTAAGTCTAGGTTATTAATTGTGTTATTGAGCTCTATAGTTTCCTTATTCAACTTTTGTTTGGAAGATCTGTCCAGTGGTGAGAGAGGTGTGTTGAAGTCTCCCATGATTATTGTATGGTGGTCTATTAGACTCTTGAACTTGAGAAGAGTTTGTTTGATGAACATAGCTGCACCATTGTTTGGGGCATATATATTTATGATTGTTATGTCTTGTTGGTGTATGGTTAACTTGAGAAGTATGTAGTGTCCCTCTTCATCCCTTTTGATTAACTTTGGTTTGAAATCTATTTTATTTGAAATGAGTATGGACACTCCTGCTTGTTTCCGAAGTCCATATGAGTGATATGATTTTTCCCAACCTTTCACCTTCAGTCTATGTATGTCTTTTCCTATCAAATGCGTCTCCTGAAGGCAGCATATTGTTGGGTCTTGTTTAGTGATCCATTCTGCTAGCCTGTGTCTCTTAATTGGTGAGTTTAAGCCATTAACATTTAGAGTTATTATTGAGATATGGGTTGTTCTTCCAGCCATATTTGTTTATTTATGTTACTAAACATGGTTTGTTTTCCTCTTTGATTATTCCCCCCCACCTTTACTGTACTACCTCCCGCTGTTGGTTTTCATTGATATTTTCCATTTCCTCTTCCTGTAATATTTTGCCGAGGATGTTTTGAAGAGATGGTTTTCTAGCTACAAATTCTTTTAACTTTTGTTTATCATGGAAGGTTTTAATTTCATCTTCCATTCTGAAGCTTAATTTCACGGGATACACAATTCTTGGTTGGAACCCCTTTTCTTTCAGTGTTTGAAATATGTTATTCCAGGATCTTCTAGCTTTCAGAGTCTGTGTTGAAAGATCAGCTGTTATCCTGATTGGTTTACCCCTAAATGTAATCTGCTTACTTTCTCTTGTAGCTTTTAAAATTCTCTCCTTATTCTGTATGTTGGGCATCTTCATTATAATGTGTCTAGGTGTGGATCTCTTATGATTTTGCACATTCGGCGTCCTGTAGGCTTCTAGGATTTGGGATTCTGTCTCATTCTTCAAGTCTGGGAAGTTTTCTCATATTATTTCGTTGAATAGATTGCTCATTCCTTTGGTTTGGACCTCAATACCTTCCTGTATCCCCATGACCCTTAAGTTGGGTCTCTTTATGTTATCCCATATTTCTTGAATGTTCTGCTCATGGTTTCTTAACAGCTTTGCTGAGCTGTCTATGTTCTTCTCCAGTTGAAATACTTTGTCTTCATTGTCTGATGTTCTATCTTCTAAGTGTTCTACTCTGCTGGTAGTATTCTCAATTGAGTTTTTAAGTTGGTTTATTGTTTCCTGCATTTCCAGGATTTCTGTTTGTTTGTTTTTTATAACCTCTATCTCCCTGTATAATTGATCTTTTGCTTCTTGGATTTGTTTATGTAATTTATTGTCGAAGTGGTCGAAGTGGTCTTTCATTGTCTGATTTTGCTGTCTAATGTCTTCCTTGAGACTCCAGATCATCTGAAGCATGTATATCCTGAATTCTTTATCTGACATTCTATCTGCTTCAGATATTACCTCTTCTAAAGTTGAGTTGACCTGCATTGCTTGTGGTCCTTTCTTTCCTTGTCTTTTCATACTGATTGCGTTTCTTTCTGCTTCGTGAAACTGTTGTGTTATTGATTTTTCCCCCTATATATTTATATTGCTCTTGTATAGCTGCAAAGTCTCCCTCGCAGGCATTGGCGGTGGCTCTGCCCCTCCTCCAATTGAGGCAATGTGCCTTCCACGCCAGGAGGCCGCTGTACCTGTACTTTCGATGGGCCTGTTCTTTCGGTGGTCACAGGTCCGCCTACCTTGCAGGCGTGAGCAGGGGCTTTGCCCCTCCGCTGGCCACTAGGCCTGTTCTATCTGTCGGTTGCAGATCTGTCTACCTAAAAGGCGCTGGTGGCGGCTCTGCCCCTCCCCCAACCGGGGCGATGTATCTGGCGGGCCAGTGGGCCTGTTTTGTCGGAGGTCACGGTTCTGCCTACCTTGCACATGCGTGCAGCAGCTGTTTCATTAGTGCCTGGGCACACTCTCCTTGTTTGCCTCCCTCAGGCCCTAAGTTTGTAGAGCCTGGGGCTGAAAACCCCCAGCAAATTTGCTTACCTTCTGGTAGCCACGCCCCCGTATCTGGTGCAAGAGACCTCAGTTGTCAGCACTGGTGGGAGCTGTAACTGGGAGACCCGCGCCGCCCGGCTCCCGCCGGCTCCTGCGTCAGCGCCACCTCAGCTCCCGCCGGTTCCCGTGCCGCTGCCGCGGTTCCCGCCAGCTCCGGCCGGCTCCCTCGCCGCTCCTGCTAATTTAGAATCCACTGGGAAGGAATCTCTTTGGCCGATCTTTGGTGACTTCCCCTCTCTGCTATGGCGGGCCCCTGGCTCCTTGCAGGAGTGACCGAAGGGAGAGGTGGAACTGGCTTGTCTCTGGTCTGACACAATCTCTGGTTTTAGATCCCAGTTCGCTAATTCACAGAGGCTTGGTTAGATTTCCTTCCAATCCTCTCAAGGGGGGGAGCCCTTTCCCGGGTGGGCAGGGCCGTTAGCAGAGCCGGAAGGGCACGTGCCTTCTGTCGGGCCAGGCGGGGACCCTTCTGGCTGCGCTGGGCCGCCGGGGGCGCCCACAGAGCCAGGCAGATGGCGCCCGCGTGGCTAAGAGCCGGGCGGGGTGACCCTTCGCAGAGCGGGTGGGCCGCCAGGAGTGCCGGGATGGTGGGAGCTGTCTGCCGGCCGGGCAGGGACCCTTCTCAACGAGCAGGGCCGCCGGGGGCGCTTGTAAAGCCGGGCGGCTGCAGCCTCGTGGCTAAGACCCAGGCGGGCGGGGTGGCTGTTTGCAGGGCAAGAGCGGGACCGCCAGGGTAGCCGGGATGGCGGAAACTGTCTGTCGGCCGGGCAGGGACCCTTCTCGCCGAGCAGGGTCGCCGGGGGCGCTTGTAAAGCCGGGCGGCTGCAGCCTCGTGGCTAAGAACCAGGCAGGCGGGGTGGCTGTTTGCAGAACAAGAGCGGAATGGCGGGAGCTGTCTGCTGGCAGGGCGGGGACCCTTCTCGCCAAGCAGGGCCGCCGGGGGTGCTTGTAAAGCCGGGTGGCTGCAGCCGCGTGGCTAAGAACCAGCCGGGTGGGGTGGCTGTTCGCCGACCGAGAGCAGGGCCGCCAGGGTAGCCGGGATGGCGGGAGCTGTCTGCTGGCCGGGCGGGGACCCTTCTGCCGCGCTGTTCTGGGCCGCCTGCCGCTTGCAGAAGCGGCGGGTGGCCGCGGGATTGGACTCTGAGCCCGCGCTGCCGGTCAAGTTTCACTTGTCTGGGGCAAACTGTCACATCTAATAAACTTACTAATTCTCGGCAGGTCTCCTTTCAACGGAATTTTGCTAGAAGATCCTCAGTAGGTTGAATGTAGCTGTTTTAATTGGTGTTTCTGATCCCGTTAATGTGGAGATATTGAAAGTGAAGCTTCCTCGCCGGCCGCCATGTTGGATCCTTCAAATGAGTTCTTGAAATCTCTGCCGAGGTGCTTGGCTTTTCTCATGACTCTATTTCACATAAATATTCCATACCTGAAAGTCAGTAGGCCTCAAATTGGAGAAACAGAGCAGCATGAACGGCAGGCTTATTTGACCACTCCTGGTTCATATTAAGAGTGTCCAGGCCACCCTGACTTTAGGCAAATGAGGGGCAAGTGAGCTTATTTTGGACACTACCAATGGCTGCACCCCTCATGGAAACCTCCAGCCAGAGGTCATGATGAGTGACTACATGGAAGAAGATGAGGGCCATGTGGGAGTGTTTTGGTTTTAATTGTGGTCATTTGTGTGGCGGTTGGAAGAAATGTCTGGGTCCACCTGGGCTTGAACTCTGGTGTGATTCCCCATAGAGACTTAGTTCTGGAACTCACCTCAGAGAAGTATTGCCATGAATTGTTTTGAGATTTTAGGAGGCCACGCATGAGAGTTGCCCTTGGAAACTGAGATCTGGCTTTCCACAGAGCACTGGGAATCTCAGCCAGGATATCACATGATATAATTGTGAAAAACTTGCAGCCATAGTTGAGAGTCAAAACACACATGGACCTCACATTTTACATCTCAATGTGCCTGGCTTCATGTGACCTTTTCCCCACTCTTTGGGAAGCCTTGCCTGTGAGAGTTCTCCAGAGTTTTCATTTAAATTAGCTTCCTCAACATTTAGTGGTTCCTGAATGAATTGAAACCCAGAGTTTCTCCAACTTCATCCTTGAAAAATGGCTTGATAAATACCATGAATTTTTGGAAGTTCCCACAACCAGGTGGCACTGGAGAACATTTGGATGTCCTGTTGCTGATCATGAGTATACCAGACAATGCCTTGATTGACTGGGTTTCATGAAAATGGTGTAGAACAGAGATGCCAGTAAGTTGGAGCCTGCTGAGTAGTGGGCCTAGAGCAGTGGTGGGCAGGTGTGTGATGAAACATCAGTGGTAGGGCCATGAGGATCTACCATTGGATTCCAAATGGCTTGTGACTGACATGGTGCAGCCAGCAGTCCCTTATATGTAAAGGCATCTTGTTATATGGTGAGGTTTCAGGTCAATGTTCTGAATCAGGTTGATATGGACGAGGGGGCAATGGGCCAAGCTAGGAGGGATAGAAGCCTGGTTGGTGCATTCTCCTGCAGACCCTGACCCAACACACGTGACAGAACTCCCTCCAGCAATATGTCCCAGTTGAGCTCCTGGTATTTCGTGAAGCAAATACCAAACTCCCAGTGCAGCAGGAAAAACACCACAAAAAGTGTAGGAGGACCAAATGGCTTCACAGTCAACACGGAGAGACACTTAGTCCTCAGTGGTCACAGTTTACCTACAAAGAGAGGATTCAGCATTGCTGCCTCATCTTCATTGGAAAATAAGAAACCATGTCCTTCAGGTCACATAGATGCAGAACCAGCTTTGATGGTCTCACTACTAAAGAAGCCAAATCTCCTGACAACAACATATATTTCAAGTGCCCAAACTCAGAGGCAGTTTCTCAAAAAGTTTTTAGGCTCTCAGAGCTCCCTGTTTGTGTTGTGTTTACCCTGTCCCTTACTTTTGGAAACTCCTCTACCACCTCCATGGTTATGAGCTCTTGAGCATTTTCCATTCAAGATATGTATTCACTGATTTTCTAACTCTTCTCCTCTAATTATGTTTTACCTGGGGTGAAGGTAATGTCAAGGCATTTTTCTGGATGAGAGTGAGAGGATATCAGACCTTAACAGATATTTGTGAAGCACATATTTGCTTACACATTGAATTCATTTTCCAATTTTCCTTTTGAAATAGTGAATCCCTGACACTAACCCATACCTACTAGAATCAGACAACTCATCCTAATATAATGGAGAAAAATAACCCAAACAGAATAGAAATTCAAGCAGTTCAGAGGAGGCATCTTGTATAGTTGGACTTGCCTTTTGCATTATATAAGGTAGGAGTTATAAATCTAGTCAATTTTTATTTGAAATAGTTCTCCATGTGTTTTTAAAGATAACAAATGTGTGAAATCCTGTTTCCCTTTCTCTGTAGCCAATTCACACATGTATATTTATATGCACATATAGAATCCTACCAGGAATCCCACGTACATTTTTGTGAGGTTTCTCACTTCGCAGATTCAAATTGTGAGAAGAGATCACTCCTCTTAAACGCTGTTAGAACTGAAGATTCAAACTATAGGGGAGCTTTCTAGTAGAACAACATTATACATATACTCATGTTCAGTAAAATAATTATTTTTGCATCTGTGGATGATATATATTTACTGATGAATTTTGATTTTTATATATATTGCTGCTTTTTAATGACTGTGTGTAGTTTGTGTGTGTGTGTGTGTGTGTGTGTGTGTGTGTGTGTATATATATATATATATATATATATATATATATATATATATATATATATACACATACACTATTCAGATTTTTCAATATATAAAATATATGTGTCTTATATACACTTTCTAAATTCATTCATGTTCATGTATATGGATTTATAATCAACTTTTCACAAGATTATTTTCCGAAATATTCATCCACCTGAAATACATATTTGTTTCCTAGTACTGAAAACAAACTTCAATGAATGGTGCCTACAAATTCTAATAATTTTACAGTAACTGACCCAGTTTACCACCAATGCAAGTAGATTCCTATGGGACATGATATGTAATTTGAGGTTCATTTGTATTCAACACTGGTACATTAATATTTCTTCAGTTTTTGCACATCATACGATATATATTTCATCCACAAGTTCACAAATTTACAGGCATTTGTTTCAACTTTAATCAATTCCTGTTTCAGAACACAAATATTATCAGGGTTTCTGAACTCTTCTTTTCATGACGCTTCTTTCCAAACAAGTTATTTTCGATTTCCCTAATCACTGGTGAAGTAAAACTCACACCCTTCGTGATAAACCAAAACACTAATATTACCATTATATGTATACCATTTTGGAAAGAATGATTGTATATCAATATAACATTTCCTGTAATTTTTCAGATATCAGTTCAGTCCATTATTTATAGTTGGAACAAGTTATATTATTTATTCACAGTATGTTCTATTCATGCTTTATCTTTATATTCATAGACACAGTGTACACCTCTTTGGACCCCCAATACTAATTTTACGTCTTCAATATATTGCTACCAGAAATGGTGGAAGAAATACTTATGTCACCTGATCTACATATACATTTTATCACAATAATATTCTGAAAAAAAATGTAAAGGTCACACTTATGACTGTACCAAAGCCTAAAAGGAAAGTGAACATGGATTAATAGAAACATCCATGTCCATGCTGCCTAATGCTCTCAAATGTCAATCCTATTGGTGACAACATATTTGTTTCTTCCTAAGATTATATATTCAAACTCAACCCTGTTGAAAATGTCTAATCCTATCACTCACTTTATATTTTGCCTGATGCAATAATGTCTGTATTGATATCTGCATTTCTACATATTTTCCCAGTTTATCATAGTGACTGACTCTTCATATGTGCCGACATATGAAGCTGAGCTCAGGGAGGGGATCTGAGCCCCGACTTTCGTAGTCATGCTGAAGAGTCAGAAAGGCTGGCTGGCATGGCTGCCTCTTTCTAGGGCACTCTTGAACCCAGTGTCCTCTTTCTTTACAGTAGGCACATTGATCTGAGGTCAGGGGTGGCCTCTGGCGTGGGACCAGGTATCCCTTCCTGTCTCCCTGTTTCTTAATTTCTGGCCTTTTTGTTATTGTGACCGGGACCTTAGTCAACTCCTTAGTCTGTCTTTTGTTTCTTTTATCCTCCTTTTGCTCCCTTCTCTTCCTCAGTTTCTCTCTTATAGTATACTTTCTCGGCTTCTCTGACTAAATCTCTCAAAGTCATATCTTGTAATCCATCTAAGCATTGTAACTTTCTTTAAATATCCAAGGCAGCATGCCCAATAAAGGCCATTGTGACAGATGATTTTTGATCCTCTGCATGAGGATCGAAAGGAGTATATCTCCTATATGCCTCCGTAATTCTCTCTAGAAACATAGAGGAAGATTCATCAGGCCCGCAGGCGTGGTACCCACGTCACCCCAAATGGAGTAGGGAAAGAGCAGTGCCACTGCCTGCTCCCGGATCAGGCCCAGCCACCAGCTGGTGTGGTAGTCACGTCACCCAAATTGTAGTAGGGGCCAAGCAGGCTGCCCCCCGCGCCCGCCACAAAAGCAGACCTGTGACTGACCTTCGGAACAGGCCCAGCGGCCTGCCACCATGGGTAGACATGACACCCCAATTGGAGTAGTGGCAGAGCAGAGCTTTCTCCCGCGCCCAGTACAAGCACAACGGCCCACCGGCGTGGTAGTCACGTCAACCCAATTGGAGTAGGGGCAGAGCAGAGTCTTTGCCCACACCCGGAACAGGCCCAGCGATCTGCCAGCATGGTAGTCACGACACCCCAATTGCAGTAGGGCCAAAGCAGAGCCACCACCCGCTTCCGCAAGGTAGGCAGACCTGCAACTGACCGGCGGAACAGGACTAGCGGCCTGCAAGCACAGCAGACACATCAACCCATTTGGTTCTTTGAAAAAATAAAAAAAATCTACAGACCCTTAGCCATGCTAACGAAGACAAAAAGAGAGAGAACTCAAATTACTAGCATACAGGATGAAAAAGACAATATCATAACAGATATTTCAGATATACAGAAGATAATCTGAAATTATTTTGAATCTTTGTACTCTAATAAAATAGAAGACAGTGAAGGCATCGATAAATTTCTTAAGTCATATGATCTGCCCAGATTGAGTCAGGAGGATATAGACAACCTAAACAGACCAATATCAATTGAGGAAATAGAAAAAAACATCAAAACACTACCAAGTAAGAAAAGCCCAGGACCTGATGTGTATACAGCAGAGTTTTACAAAACCTTTAAAGGGGAACTAATACCAATACTTTTCAAGCTATTTCAGGAAATTGAAAAAGAGGGAGAACTTCCAAATTCATTCTATGTGGTCAACATCACTCTGATTCCTACACCAGACAAAGACACTTCAAAGAATGAAAACTACAGACCAATATCTCTAATGAGCCTAGAGGCAAAAATCCTCAATTAAATTCTGGCAAATCAGATACAAAAGCATATCAAAAAAATTGTGCACCATGATCAAGTAGGATTCATCCGTGGGATGCAAGGCTGGTTCAATATACAGAAATCAATAAATGTTATTCATCACATCAATAGACTTAAAAATAAGAACCATATGATCATCTCGATAGATGCAGAAAAAGCATTCGACAAAGTACAGCATCCCTTTATGTTCAAAATTCTAGAAAAACTAGGGATAACAGGAACATGCCTCAATATTGTAAAAGCAATCTATGCTAAGTCTCAGGCTAGCATCCTTCTGAATGGAGAAAAATTGAAGGCATTCCCCCTAAAATCTGGAACAAGACAGGTATGCCCTCTTTCACCACTTCTGTTCAACATAGTTCTCGAAACACTGGCCAGAGCAATTAGAGAGATGAAAGAAATTAAAGGCATATAAATAGGAAAAGAAGAACTTAAATTATCACTATTACAGATGACATGATTCTATTCCTAGCAGACCCAAAAGGGTCTACAAAGAAACTAATAGAGCAAATAAATGAATTCAGCAAAGTGGCAGGATATAAAATCAACACTCATAAATCAAAGACATTCCTGAATATCAGTGACAAATGCTCTGAAACGGAAATGAGGACAACCACTCCATTCACAATATACTAAAAAAAAAAATAATTGGGAATCAACCTAACAAAAGAGGTGCAAGTTTTATACAAGGAAAACTACAGAAATCTAAAGAGAAAAATAGAGGAAGATATTAGAAGATGTAAAAATGTACCCTGTTCATAGATAGACAGAACTAACATCATCAAAATGGCGATATTACTAAAAGTTCTCTATAGGTTTAGTGCAATGCCAATCAAAACCCAACGGCATTTCTTGTAGAAATAGAGAAAGCAATCATGAAATTCATATGGAAAAATAAAAGACCCAGAATAGCAAAAACAACACTAAGCAGGAAGTGTGAATCAGTCGGTATAGTGATACCAGACTTCAAACTATACTGCAGAACAATAGTAACAAAAATAGCATGGTACTGGTACCAAAACAGGTGGGTGGACCAATGGTACAGAATAAAGGACACAGAAACCAATCCAAAAAATACAACTATCTTACATTTGATAAAGGGGCTAAAAGCATGCAATGCATGAATGATAGCATCTTCAACAAATGGTGCTGGGAAACCTGGAAATCCATATGTAACAAAAAGAAACTGAATCCCTTTCTCTCTCCATGCACAAAAGTTAACTCAAAATGGATCAAGGAGCTTGATATCAAATCAGACATGGTGTCTGATAGAAGACAAAGTTGGCTACGATCTACATACTGTGGGGTCGCCTCCAAATTCCTCAATAGGACACCCATAGCACAAGCGTTAATAACTAGAATCAACACATGGGACTTACTCAAACTAAAAAGGTTTTTTCTCAGCAAAAGAAACAGTAAGAGAGGAAAATAGGGAGCCCACATCCTGGGAACAAATCTTTCCTCCTAACACTTCAGATAGAGCACTAATATCCAGAGTATACAAAGAACTCAAAAAATTAGTCAATAAGATAACAAATAACCCAAACAACAAATGGGCCAAGAACCTGAACAGACACTTCTCAGAGGAGGACATACAATCAATCAACAAGTACATGAAAAAATGGTCACCATCTCCAGCAGTCAGAGAAATGTGAATCAAAACCACCCTAAGATACCATCTCACTCCAGTAAGATTGGCAGCCATTATGAAGTCAAACAATAACAAGTGCTGGTGAGGATCTGGGGAAACAGGTACACTTGTATATTTCTGGTGGGACTGCAAATTGGTGCAGGCAAATGGGAAAGCAGTATGGAGATTTCTTGGAAAGCTGGGAACGGAACCACCATTTGACCCAGTTATTCCCCTTCTCGGTCTAAAACCTAAAGACCTAAAAAGAGCATGCTACCGGGACACTGCTACATTGATGTTCATAGCAGCACAATTCACAATAGCAAGACTGTGGAACCAACCTAGATGCCCTTCAATAGAAGAATGAATGAAAAAATGTGGCATTTATACACAATGGAGTATTACTCGGCATTAAAAAATGACAGAATCATAGAATTTGCAGGGAAATGGATGGCATTAGAACAGATTATGCTAAGTGAAGCTAGCCAATCCCTAAAAAACAAATGCCAAATGTCTTCTTTGATATAAGGAGAGTAACTAAGAACAGAGTAGGGACGAGGAGCATGAGAAGAAGATTAACATTAAACAGGGATGAGAGGTGGAAGGGAAAGGGAGAGAGAAGAGAAACTGCATGAAAATGGAAGGAGAACCACAGGGTTATACAAAATTACATACAAGAGGAAGTGAGGGGAAAGGGAAAAATAATACAAGGGGGAGAAATTTATTACTGTATAGGGGGTAGAGAGAGAAGAGGGGAGGAGACTGGAGGGGAGGGGGGATAGTAGAGGATAGGAAAGGCAGCAGAATACAACAGACACTAGTATGGCAATATATGAATCAATTTATGTGTAACTGATGTGATTCTGCAATCTGTATACGGGGCAAAAATGGGAGTTCATAACCCACATAAATCAAAGTGTGAAATATTATTTATCAAGAACTATGTAATGTTTTGAACAACCATATATAAAAATTTAAAAAAAGAGATAACTAAATTCGGTGAATAATGCACGAGAATCCTAATATTTCTACAGTTTAAAATCAATGCCAGTAGATTCCTATGGGACATGATGTGCATTTTGACGTTCATTTTTATTCAACAATGGTACATTACTATTTCATGAGTTTATGCACATCATAGGATATATATTTCATCCACAAATTAGCAAATTTATAGGCATTTGATTGAATTTCAATCGCTTCCTGCTTTACAATATATGCATTCCTCCAGGTTTCCTGACTGGTCTTTTCATGAGACTTCTTTCCAAACATATTATTTTCAATTTCCATAATCACTTTTGAAGCAAAACTCACACACTGTTCATGATAAACCAAAACACTAATATTACCATTAGATGTATAATTGCTGGGAATGAATGATTGTATATCAATATAAGATTTCCTGTAATTTTCCAGATATCAGTTCAATCCATTATTTAATGTTTGAACAACTTATATTATTTATTCACAGTATTGTCTATTCATGCTTTATCTCTATATTCATAGACACATGGTGCACCTCTTTGTACCCCCAATACTAATTTTACGTCCTCAATATATTGTTTCCAGAAATGGTGGACGAAATACTCATGTCACCTGATCTACATATACATTTTTTCACAGTAATATTCTGGACAAATAATGTAATGGTCACGGTTATGATTGCACGAAGGACTAAATGAAAAGTGAACATGGATTACTAAAAACATCTATGTCCAGGTTGCCTAATGCTCTTAACTGTCAATCCTATTGGTGACTACATATTTTTTTCTTCCAAAGATTATGTATTCAAACTCAACCCTGTTGAAAATGTCTAATCCTATCACTCACTTTATACTTTGCCTGATTTCATAATGTCTCTATTGATATCTGCTTTTCTACATTTTTTCCCAGCTCATCATAGTGACTGACTCTTCATATGTGCTGACATTTACATTCACTCTCAAAACCGTAACCCTATTGTTAAAGAACTTTTGTCCAAATCAAATACTCACTCTTCTTCCTAAACCTACCGACTAGCTTCATAATCTTACTGACTATCCCTTTTTGACTGGATGTTCTCTTCTACATTCAATCATCCAAGGTACAAAGTCCTATGCCATTGTGTATTGAATTAACTGAGACATCTTTGCAGAACATAATTCAAAGCTAATTATCCCAATCAAGGGCTCAATGCCCTTCTGGGCTTCAAATCATACCTAGATTTCTGTTCTCATACTTATATTTAACCTCCATATTCTTTTAAATATCGAAGGTCCCCAACACTATTATTCATCACACAGAATGATTCCTAACACAAATCGAACCTGTTATTAACCCGAAACATACACTGTTCCCTCAATCTCATTTTACAGAAGAGCAGGGACAGAGTTGTTCTTACAATACAGGAAAGAAGGGGACAGTCCACCTGCTGAGAACCTCAAAGGTCCATGCATAAATGATACCTGGACAAGTTGTAGGCAGGTATAAAGGACCTGAGTGAGCAAAACTCATCTTCCATGGCAAAACACCTGGTCAGGATGAAGGGATGTGTCTTAATAAGCCTCTCTCTTCTTATTGTAGAGAAGACTGACAAAACCAGACCTGTGTGTAGAGCTGTTCCTGGGTGCCTATCGTTGATATTTCATTCTAACTTGTGAAAGTGTCACAGGAAGTAGGGGCCGGCTCCATCTCATGGGACCCTTGGAAGCAACTGTTAGGGAAAAGTGGTTGCCAAGGCAGTGACCTCATTCAGTTCCAAAGAAAGTGACATACCTCATTATTTGGTGATGGAACTCTCTGAACTTGGTATCCAAGAAGCCAGGCACCCAGAGGCAGTCCCAGTTCCAGTCCCAGTGGACTCGCTTGTTTGGATTTTCCAAGGACAAAATCAATCTCTCCTGGTACCTACTGATGTGAGGATGGCCAAATGCCAGAAGAGTTCTGAAGAGGGACCTTTCCTGAGAAAGCAGGTAGTGGCTCACCACTTTTTCCTGACAACTTCACAGAGTTGGCCATGGAAACCAGATCTGAAAGAGGACAAGCCATTTTGGGAGAACATAGTATGGCTCACCAGTCATAGGACACTCCTTCTAATCACAGACATACTTGGGGGAAGGAGCTGCCTTTGTGGGAGTGGGTATGGCTTTGTGGTTCTGTCTCATGTTCTGAGAATAGGTAGGAAAGGCGTTTTTTTTTGTTGTTTTTTTTTGTTTTTGGTTTTCAGTGGACTGTTCTAGTAAGTCGTTTGACAAGGCAAGTATTTCCATATCTGTGTATTCCACTGTGTCCGTTGTTGTAAACATTAGAAAAGAAAATGCATTAATGAATGTGTCCTTTAAAGTATAAATATTCCCAAAATTCATCCTGCCCAATATATGAATGAATTGCAGCTTGTCTTATCGAAGGGAAACACCTGCTATCTTCCCAAGTTAATGTTTTCTTCCTGTATTCTGGCCAGTCTCCAGAATAGGCTCATGGTTTTGTGTCCATGATATGTACCACCTCCAAGCTCTGTGACATGGTCATGTACTGGATAGCTGAAAAGAATGGCGAGCATCTCAGAAAACTCAGATATCAGTGTGACCAAGAAACTCTCAGTGGAGAGACCCTGCTTTGGACCTTTTTCTTAAGTACTGTTTTGTTACACTGAATATCTGGAAGGTCTTTGCTTCAGGGCACCCCGTTGTGAAGCCTGAAGAATATAGTTTTGAAATGGAAATGAATAGGCATCACCTGTGGCTCTTTGCTTAATTGTTTTGGAAATGGATGTGGCTGAATTATCCTCTTGGCCTTCTTTGTGGCTGTGATTTAGATTCTCAGCACATGATGGATATAAAGAATGATCCCATGTGTGCGTCCAAAACTATAATGGCAAAAAATCAGTCATTGTGGATGAAGTCTCTCGTCTTCCTCTGTTAGGTTCCTGACCTCCATCAAGTGTGAATAGGGATTCTTTGGGTCAAATGAGTTCTTCAAAGCCCTGATGAGGTGCTTGGGTTTTCGCACGACTCCAAATCACATATAGAATCTATACTTGAAAGTCAGTAGGCCTCAAATTGTAGAAACAGAGCAGTATTAACGGCAGGCTTATTTGATCACTTCTGGTTCACAGGAGGGCTGTCAAGGCCACCCTGACTTTAGCCAAATGAGGGGCAAGCGAGCTTTTTTTGGACACAGTCTTGGGCTGTGCCCCTGATGGAAAACTCCAGCCAGAGGTTACGATGAGTGACTATATGGAAGAAGATGAGGGCCATGTGGGAATGTTTTGGTTTTAATTTTGGCCATTTGTTTGGCGGTTGGAAGAAATGACTGGGTCCACTTGGGCTTGAACTTTGGTGTGATTCCTCATAGAGACTGAGTTGTGAAACTGAACTCAGAGAAGTATTGCCATGAATTTTGTTTGGATTTTAGGAGGCCACGCATGTGAGTCGCCCTTGTAAACTGAGATCTAGGGCCAGGGTGGCTTTCCACAGAGCACTGGGAATCTCTGCCAGGATATCACATGATTTTATTCTCAAAGACATGGCAGCCATATTTGAGAGTCGAAAAATACATAGGCCTCACATTGTAGACTTTAATGGGCCTGGCATCATGTGACCATTTTGGCACTCTTTCAGAAGCCTTGCCTGTGAGAGTTCTCCAGAGCTTTTATTGAATTGAGCTTCCTCAACATTTAATGGTTACTGAATGAATTGAAAGCCACAGTGCCTCCAACTTCATCCTTGAAAAATGGCTAGATAAATACCATGAAAATTTTGAAATTCCCATGACCAGGTGGCACTGGAGAACCTTTGGATGTCCTATTGCTGATCAAGAGTATACCAGACAGTGCCTTGATTGACTGGGTTTCATGAAAATGGTGTAGTACAGAGATGCCAGTAAGTTAGAGCCTGCTGAGTAGTGGGCCTAGAGCAGTTTTGGGCAGGTGTGTGATAAATCACCAGTGGTAGGGTCATGAGGATCTACCATTGTATTCCAAATGGCATGTTACTTACATGGTGCAGCCAGCAGACCCTTATATGTAAAGGCATCTTGTTATATGGAGAGGTTTCAGGGCAATGTTGAGAATTAGGTTGATATGGACAAGGGGGCAATGGGGCAAGCTATGAGGGATAGAAGCCTGGTTGGTGCATTCTCCTGCATACCCTGGCACACCACACGTGACAGAACTCCCTCCAGCATTGTGTCCCAGTTTAGCTCCTTGTATGTCATGAAGCAAATACCAAACTCCGAGTGCAGTAGCAAAAACACGACAAAAAGTGGATCAGGACCAAATGGCTTCACAGTCCACATGGGGAGAAACTTAGTCCCCAGTGGTCACAGTTTACCTACAAAGAGATAATGCAGCACTGCTGCTAATCTTTATTGGAATATAAGAAGCCATGTCCTCCAGGTCACATAAATGCAGACCCAGCTTTGATGGTCTCACGCAAAGAAGTCAAATCTCCTGACAACAACATATTTTTCAAGTGCCCAACCTCACAGAAAGTTTCTCAAAAAGTTTTTAGGCCAGAAGAGCTCCATGTTTGTGGAGTGTTAACCCAGTCCCTTACTTTTGGAAACTCCTCTACCACCTCCAAGATTGTGAAATCCTGAGCATTTCCATTCCAGATATGTATTCACTGATTTTCTAACTCTTCTCCTCCAATTGTGTCTTAATTGGGGCAAAGGTATTGACAAGGCATTGCTCTGGATGAGAGTGGAAGGATATTTATGCAGCACATATTTGCATACACATTGGATTCCTTTTTCAATTTTCCTATTGAAATAGTGAATCCCTGACACTTACCCGAACCTATTAGGCTCAGACTACTCAACCTAATAAAAAGGAGAAAAATAACCCAAACAAATATAAATACAAGCAGTTCAGAGGAGGCATGTTGTATATTTGGACTTGCCTTTTGCATTATATAAGGTAGGAGTTATAAATCTAGTCAATTTTTAATTGAAATAGTTCTCCATGTGTTTTTAAAGTTAACAGATATGTGAATTCTTGTTTCAAATTCTCTGTAGCCATTTCACCCATGTATATTTATATACATATATAGAATCCTTCCAGGTATCACATGTACATTTTTGGGAGGTGGCTGACTTGGCAGATACAAATTGTGAGAAGAGTTCACTCCTCTTAAACGCTGTTGGAACTGAAAATTCAACCTACAAGCTTCCTAGTAGAACAACATTATACATAAGCTCATGTTCAGTAAAATAAATATTTTTGCATCTGTGGATGATATATATTTAATGATGAATTTTGTTTGGCATATATATTGCTACTTTTTAATGTCTATTTGTGTTTTTTTTGTATATATACATACACTCTGTAGATTTTTCAAAATATGAAATATGTGTCTTATATACACTCTCTTAATTCATTCATGTTCATGTACTTGGATTTATAATCAACTTTTCACAAGATTATTCTCAGACATATTCATTTAACTGAAATACATGTTTGTTTCCTAGTACTGAAAACTAACTTCAGTGAATGGTGCATACAAATGCTAATAATTCTACAGTAACTAACCCAGTCTAACATCAATGCAAGTAGATTCCTATGGCACATGATATGTAATTTGACGTTCATTTGTATTCAACACTGGTACATTACTATTTCTTCAGGGTTTGCACATCATAGGATATACATTTCATCCACAAGTTCACAAATTTATAGGCATTTGTTTCAACTTTAATCACTTCTTGCTTCAG
The DNA here is from genome assembly GCF_048772815.1 of Callospermophilus lateralis. NCBI lineage: Eukaryota > Metazoa > Chordata > Mammalia > Rodentia > Sciuridae > Callospermophilus > Callospermophilus lateralis. The sequence continues at coordinate 478,273 of NW_027511764.1, read as the reverse complement.
AACACATGTATTGTCAGGGTTTCTTGACTGGTCTTTTCATGAGAATTCTTTCCAAACACATTATTTTCAATTTCCATAATCACTATTGAAGCAAAACTCACACACTCTTCATGATAAACCAAAACACTAATATTACCATTTGATGTATAATTGGTTGGAATGAATGATTGTATATCAATATAAGATTTCCTGTAATTTTTCAGATATCAGTTCAATACATAATTTAAATTTGGAACAACTAATATTATTTATTCACATTATGGTCTATTCATGCTTTATCTCTATATTCATAGACACAGGGTACACCTCTTTGTACCCCCAAAACTAATTTTGTGTCTTCAATATATTGCTCCCAGAAAAGGTGGTAGAAATACTCATGTCACCTGATCTACATAAACATTTTATCACAGTAATTTTCGGAACTAAAAATGTGAAGGTCACACTTAAGACTGTACCAAAGCCAAAAGGGAAATTGTACATGGATTACTAAAACATCCATGTCCAGGTTGCCTAATGCTCTCAAATGTCAATCCTATTGGTGACAACATATTTGTTTCTTCATAAGATTATATATTGAAACTCAACCTTGTAGAAAATGTCTAATCCTATCACTCATTTTATACTTTGCATGATTTCATAATGTCTCTATTGATATCTGCTTTTCTACATATTTTCCCAAGCTCATCATAGTGACTCACTCTTCATATGTGCTGACATTAACATTCACCCTCTAACCAAAACCCTATTAGGAAAGAACTTTTGATACAAATCCTATACTCACTCTTCTTCCTAAACCTACCGACTATCTTCTTAATCCTACCTACTATCCCTTTTTGACTGGATGTTCTCTTCTACATTCAATCATCCAAGGTACAAGGTCCTATGCCATTTATTATTGAATTATCTGAGACATCATTGCAGAACATAATGAAAAGCTAAGTATCCCAGTCAAGGGCCGAATGATTTCTGGCCTTCAAATCTTACTTAGATTTCTGTTTTTGTACATTTATTTCAACTCTATATTCTTATAAATATCGTAGGTACCCAATACCATTATTCATGTCACAGAATGATTCCTAACTGAAATCGAACCTGTTATTAACCCGAAACATACACTGTTCCCTCAATCTCATTTTACAGAAGAGCAGGGAAAGAGTTGTTCTTACAATACAGGAAATTAGGGTACCTTCCACCTGCGAGAACCTCAAAGGTCCATTCAGAAATGATACCTGGAGAAGATTTAGGCAGGTATAAAGGACCTGAGAGAGCAAAAGTCATCTTCCCTGGCAAACAACCTGGTCAGGATGAAGGGATGTGTCTGAATCAGCCTCTCTCTTCTTATTGTAGAGAAGATGCACAATACCAGGCCTGGGTGAAGAGCTGTTCCCAGGTTCCTCTGGTTGATATACCATTCTAACTAGTGAAAGTGTCACAAGAAGTAGAGGCCGGCTCCATCTCATGGGACCCTTGGAAGCAACTCTTAGGACAAAGTGTTTGCCAAGGCAGTGACCTCATTCAGTTCCAAAGAAAGTGACATACCTCATTTCCTTGGTGATGGAACTCTCTGAACTTGGTATCCAAGAAGTCAGGCACCCAGAAGCAGTCCCAGTCCCAGTATCAGTGGGCTCACTTGGTTGGATTTAACAAGGACAGAGTCAGTCTTTTTTGGTACCTACTGATGTGAGGAAGGACAAATGGAGGAGAGCTCTGAAGAGGGACCTTTCCTGAGAAAGCAGGTAGTGGCTCACCACTTTTTCCTGACACCTTCACAGAGTTGGCCAAGGAAACCAGATCTGATAGAGGACAGGCCATTTTGGGAGAAGATAGTATGGCCCACAAGTCAGAGAACATTTTGGATAGTCACAGACCTACTTGAGGGAAGGAGGTGCCTTTGTGGGAGTGGGTGTGTGTTTGTGGTTCTGTCTCATGTTCTGAGAATAGGTAGGAAAGTCGGTTTTTTCGTTTGCAGTGGACTATTTCTAGTAAGTCGTTTGACCAGACTAGTGTTCCTATGTCTGTGTATTTCACTGTGTCCGTTGTTGTAGACATTTGAAAAGATAATGCATTAATATATGTCTAGTCTAGTATAAATCTTCCCATAATTCATCCTGGCCAATTAATGAATGGAATGCAACCTGTCTTATCCATGGGCAACACCTGCTATCTACCTAAGTTCCTGTTTTCTTCCTGAATTCTTACCATTCTCCAGAATTGGCTCATGGTTTTGTTTCCAAGATATGTACCACCTCCAAGCCCTGTTACATGGCCATGTACTGGATAGCTTAAGAGAATGGCGAGATTCTCAGAAAACTCAGATATCAGTGTGACCAGGAAAGTCTCAGTGGAGAGACCCTACTTTGGATCTTTTGCTTAACTATTGTTCTGTTGCCCTGAATGTCAAATATCAGTGTGACCAGGAAAGTCTCAGAGAAGAGACCCTACTTTGGATCTTTTGCTTAACTATTTTTCTGTTGCCCTGAATGTCTGGAAGGTCTTTGCCTCAGGCCACCCCTCTGGGAAGCCTGAGGAAAACAGTTTTGAAATGGAAATGAATGGGCATCATCTGTGGCTCTTTGCTTAATTGCTTTGGTAAGGGATGTGGCTGAATTAGCCTTTTGGTCTTATGTGTGGCTGTGACTTAGATTCTCAGCTCCTGATGGATCTAAAGAATGATCGCTTGTGTCCATCCAAAACCATAATTGCAAAAAGATCAGTCATTGTGGATGAAGTCACTTGCCTTCCTCTGTTAGGTTCATGACCTCTATCAAGTGAGAATAGGGATTCTTTGGATGAAATGAGTTCTTCCAAGCCCTGCAGTGGTGCTTGGGTTTTCACATGACTCCAAATGAAATAAAGAATCTATATCTGAAAATCAGTAGGGCTCAAATTGGAGAAACAGAGCAGTATTAAAGGCATGCTTATTTTGTCACTCCTGGTTCTCAGGAAGGGTGTCCAGGCCACCCTGACTTTAGGCAAATGAGGGGCAAGCGAGCTTATTTTGGAAACTGTCTTTGGCTGCGCCCCTCATAGAAACCTTCGCCAGAGGTGAGGATGAGTCTCTACATGGAAGAGGATTAGTGTCATGTGGAGGTGTTTTGGTTATAATTTTGGTCATTTGTGTGTCGGTTGGAAAAAATGACTGTGTCCACCTGGGCTTGAACTCTGGTGTGATTCCAGTTAGAGACTGAGTTGTGGAACTAAAGTCAGAGAAATATTGCCATGAATTTTGTTGGAATTTTAGTAGGCCATGCATGAGAGTCGCCATTGGAAACTGAGATCTAGGCCCAGGGTGGCTTTCCACAGAGCACTGGGAATCTCCGCCAGGATATAACATGATTTTATTATTAAAGACTTGGCAGGCTGAGTTGAGAGTCAAAACACACATGGGCCTCACCTTGTAGACCTCAATGGGCCTGGCTTTATGTGGCCTCTTTGGGCACTCTTTCAGAAGCTTTGCCTGTGAGAGTTCTTTAGAGCTATCATTGAAATGAGCTTCCTCACCATTTAATGATTCCTGAATGAATTGAAACCCACAGTGACTCCAACTTCATCTTTGAAAAATGGTTAGATAAATACCATGAAATTTTTGAAATTCCCATTACCAGGTGGCACTGGAAAACTTTTGGATGTCTTGTTGCTGATCATGAGTATACCAGACAGTACCTTGATTTACTGGGTTTCATGAAAATGGTTTAGAACAGAGATGCCAGTAAGTTGGATCCTGCTGAGTAGTGGCCCAGAGCAGTGGTGTGCAGGTGTTTGATAAAACATCAGTGGTAGGGCCATGAGGATCTACCATTGGATTCCAAATGGCTTGTGACTGACATGGTGTAGCCAGCAGACCCTTATATGTAAAGGAATCTTGTTATATGGAGAGGTTTCAGGGCAATGTTCTGAATCATGTTGCTATTGTCAAGGGGGCAAGCTACGTGGGATAAAATACTGTTTGGTGCATTCTCCTCCAGACCCTTCCCCCCACACCTGACAGAACTCCTCCAGTACTGTGTCCCATTTGAACTCGTATTTTGTGAAGCAAATACCAAACTCCCAGAGCAGCAGCAAAAACACCACGAAAATTAGAGGATGGCCAAATGGCTTCACAGTCCACACGAAGAGACAATTAGCCCTCAGAGGCCACAGTTTACCTACAAAGAGAGAATTCAGCACTGTTGCCTCATTTCATTGGAAAGTAAGTAACCATGTCATCCAGATCACATAGATGCAGACCCAGCTTTGATGGTCTCACTACAAATTAAGCTAAAGCTCCTGACAACAGCATATATTTCAAGTGCTCAACCTCAGAGGCAGATCCTCAAAAATATTTAGGCCAGCAGAGCTCGAGGTTTGTGGAGTGTTTACCCTGTCCATTACTTTTAGAAACTCCTCTACCAACTCCAATGATGTGAAATCGGGAGCATTTTCCAATCCAGATAGGTATTCAGAAATTTTTTAACTCTTCTACTCTAATTGTGTTTTTCTTGAGGCGAAGGTAATGTCAAGGCATTGTTCTGTATGAGAGTGGAAAGATTTTTCTGTAGCATATGTTTGCATACACATTGGATTCAATTTCCTGTTTTCCATTCAAAATACTGAATCCCTGACACTAACCCATACCCTACCAGACTCTGACTACTAATCCTAATATGATGGAGAAAAATAACCCAAACAGAATAGAAATACAAGTAGTTCAGAGGAGGCACGGTGTATAGTTGGACTTCCCTTCTGCATGATACAGAGTAGGAGTTATAAATCTAGTCAATTGTTTGTTGAAATAGTTCTCCATGTATTTTTAAAGTTAACAAACATGTGAATTCCTGTCTCCCTTTCTCTGTAGCCTATTCAGCATGTGTATTTTAATATGGACATATACAATCCTACCTGGTACCACACGTTTGTTCTTGTGATTTGGCTTACTTGGCAGATACAAATTGTGAGACGAGATCACTCCTTCTAAACCCTGTTGGTACTGAATATTGAAACAATGGGTGAGCTTCCTAGTTGAACAACATTATACATAAATCCATGTTCAGTAAAATGAATATTTTTGGATCTGTGGATGATATAAATTTTATGATGAATTTTGATTGACATATATTGCTACTTTTTTTGTCTGTGTGTACTCTCCAGATTTTTCTAAATATGAAATATATGTGTCTTATGTACACTCCCTAAATTCATTCATGTTCATGTATGTGGATTTATAATCAACTATTCACAAGATTATTCTCAGAAATATTCATCCACCTGAAATTTGCCTAATGCTCTCAAATGTCAATCCTATTGGTGACTACATATTTGTTTCTTCCTAAATTATGTATTCAAACTCAACCCTGTTCAAAATGTCTAATCCTATCACTCACTTTATACTTTGGCTTATTTTGTCATGTCTCTATTTATATCTGCTTTACTTCATGTTTTCCCCAGTTCATCATTGTGACTGACTCTTCACCTGTGCTGACTTTAACAATCACTCTGTAACCGAAACCCTGTAGCTAACGAACTTTTGTTCCAAATCCTATACTCACACTTCTTCCTAAACGTACTATCTTCCTATTTCTATCAACAATCCCTTTTTGACTGGATGTTCTCTTCTACTTTCAATCATTATAGTAAATGTCGGGCGAGCTTCGCAGGAGGAAACCACCAACAGACTATCTCATGCAACAGCAAAGGGTTTATTGAGTGTCCAGCATGCTGGTGCTCAGAGCTCACTTTAATAGAGCAGATAGCCCTGAGAATCGCTTAAGTAGAGCTTATATACTTTACCTGGAGAGGGCAGGGAGGGAAGTTTATTGATGGATCAGGGCGAGTGGGCGATTTGCGTGCAACTGGGTGAGGGAGCACATTCTGCAGTTGGGCAGTTGGGGACAGCACATACTGGGAACAAGATTTGCAAGCATTTCTCAAGATTTCAACAGTGTTTTGTTAAGCATACAGAAAAACAGGAAGTGACAAGTACCTTTTTTATTAACCTTTTATTCCCCACTTCTTCTTCTGGCTACTTTTAATCATAAAAATGATCATTGGGGGGTGTCACATTCTATCTATACTAGTGGGGTATTACCATAAGTTTAACTCGTCCAATTTGAGCCTGGAGAAAAGAAATTACACGGTTGAGAAAACAGGGTTTAATAGTTAGCAATAATATGAGGATTATTATTGGACCGGCCAGGGTTGATAAAAACGTAGTTAACCAGGAAGACTGTGTGAACCAAGACTCAATCCACCTTTTTTGGGCCTCTCTGCTTCTTTGATGCTTTTCAAGGAATCTTTTTAATTTACTCTTAGATTTTATTACAACTCCAGTATGCTCGGCATACAAACAACTTTCTTCTCTCAATGCAGCACAGAGGCCCCTTCTCTCATGACAAGGAGGTCCAACCCTCGAGTGGTCTGAAAAACAACTTCAGAGAGAGAGGTAAAAGACTCATGCAAAGCTCTGATGGAGGTTTCTAATATCTTAGTTTTGGTCTATTGCTGTCATTTGTTGGGTCATTTGTTGAGTCCCATGGACAAAGGCAGTGGTTCCCGTGGCCACCAGTGCAGCAATTTCTATTCCTAATATGATGGCTAAGTTGAGGGATATATATTTTCAGTGGAACCGGGTTGAATGCCCCCCTATTTGATCTTCAAATGAACCTGCATTGTGATAGAGCACTCTGGGAAACATCTGCACGATTACACAATTAATCACATCTCTTGACCATTTCATGAAAACATTAACAATGTTTAAGTATATAGAATCATGCTGTAGTAGGGACGGACAAGGCAACTCACCTAAGATAGCACTGAAGACAGGGAAACAGTCCTATTTGGTGGCAACCAGATTCAGAGGGCATTGATTCTGTTGTAATCAAGTAATCCTCTGAAACCCAAGTTTATTTAGTTTCAGAATTTTGTACCCAACATGTAATGGAAAGGGCTCAGAAGTTCACAGTCTGCAGAAGTTGAAAAAAGCAGTTTTGTTTCTGTTTTTTCCTCGGTTCTGGGCAAGTTAACTTTTCAAGGACACCTGGGAGGGAAAGAGCTTTTTCTTCCCTTTCTTATTTTCCCATTGCCAGCTGTTACCACGGAGCCCAGTTGCTAACTTCGTTAACTTAGAAATGTAGCCATCTCTGTGAAGCCCCATGTCAAGGCCAGAGGCCTTGTTCACATATTTTTGTGAAAAACTAGTAAGGGGGTGTCTTGATTAGGAGTGCTAATTTTTTTAGCCAGTGGCCAAGTAGAACAGGGCAACATGAAAATAGGAAGTTTAACTACATTGAACTTTTTTATAGGGACTCTTTTGCTGAAAGTCCTAAAGTCAGCCATGGTGAAGACTTCTGGAGAAGGTCAGTTAAAGACTTTTCTGTGGGCCTGGTACAGAGGGGAAAGACGGAGAAGGTGGGGCTGAGAGCAGCTCAGAGTATCTGAGAATGAGAAAAGAGAGATGTAAAAAAAATAATTGGAAAGTGGTTTGGAATTTTCCTAGCAACAAATATTTGAGCAGTAGAACAGGTAGAGCAAAGAAGAAGATGGTTGTGAGTATCCCAAAACACATGTTAGGGACTTTAAATTCTTAGTAAACTGTTTTCAGTGATGACAAAGCAACTTTAAAGGCCATTTTTATTACATCTTGGATATGGGTCTGAGGGCTCTCCTCAGCTGGTTTGAGCTTTGGGTTAGTTGGTAAGAGGACCTGGTGGGACCCGGTGCGGGCACTGACAGGAGAAGAGAGGAGTGAGTGGGTGGAGGGGTACCTCAGTACCTGCTACGTCAGCAAGGGGGCAATGGTCTGAGAACCAGCATAGATTTGGATTTTTGATCTAATAATTGTAGTGGAGAAATCAGTTTGCTGAGGTGGGAGTGACAGCAGAGACTCTGGAGCAGAAGGCTGAAGGTGAGGATCTATTGGATAAGCATAGTTCAGGATGTGAGCGAAGAAGGGAAAAGGCCTCTACATAGTGGAATCTCCTTTTACCCTTTTGAGCACCAGCAGATGTTAAAAAGGTCACACAGGATTTGAGGATCTAGAGTCCCCTCTGGTTGCCATCAGTTTTTGTTTTCTAATTCATAATATGGCCAATGCTGTGTACTGAATTTAATGCGGAGTTTGTGTTCCATCAGGCAGCCCCTGTATGCTCACATCCCCATGACTTACAGAAGAAGTCGGCTTTTCCCCCACATAGCCATGGCTGTTTATGGCTTTGACAGTCGGCCGGGTAAACACAGTAATCTAGGCTAGACAACCTGCATCTGGCTCGTGTGTCCCTACATCCATAATGTTTGTTTCCATTATCTATGGTAAGGAAGGGATTTAATGGAATTTTAGTGGGATCCTCTTCATCAGGGATATCCCATTAGGAAAGACCTATAGCCAGCTGACAAATGTCTGGGTGGAGAGATGGTCACCAGGTCCCTAAGTGGGCTGTATGCGAGATAGATTATACTTCTTTTCCAGTAGAATTTGTGATCAGCCAACGCTGCTGAATGGGCTGATGAGGGTTAGGACTACTTGTGGCCGAGGGGAGAGTCTATAGGCTTATCCACATGGTGAATATGCAATTTGAAAGTGTTACCAGTCTTTTCCAGTTTCCAGCCAGAGTGTGGACAGGGCGCAGGCTTGAGATGAGAGGCATGGATCCAGGAAGTGATTCCGTCTACCTTTACCACTGTAGATGTTATAAGTACCACCTGGTATGGTCCTTTCCAGCCGGGTTCCAGGGATGACACCTGATATCATCTTATGTAGATGAATCTCTTACTTGATATCGATGTGGAGTCCCCTCGTCCCCAGTTTGGTAGGCAGTGGCCAGATTTTTCCACAGGTATCACTGAGATCTTTCAAGAGCTTTAAGTCTGTCAAGCAAGGGGGTGTGAAAGGGATCGTTAGGTCTTAGAGTTGGGCTTTGGTCCATTACTGGAGGAGAGGCACCCTAGATATTCACAGGGGGTGTGGTTACTCAAAGAAACAGAGGGCGTATTTCTTGCACGAAACATTGTATAAGGCATGAGCATAGTCCAATCATTTATGCTGGTCTCTAAGCTTAATTTTGTTGAGGTCTCTTTAATGGTTCTATTCATTCTTTCTACCTGTCCTGAACTCTAGGGTCTGTAAGCACAATAAAACTTCCAATGAATCCCCAGGTTCCTGGCTAACCCCTGACTTACTTGGGCCACGAACGCCGGTGCATTATCAGACCGTATTACCTTTGGCAGGCCGTATCTTTGAAAAATGTCTTTCAGGATCTGCTTGACCACCATTTGCACTGTTTCTTTTTTTTTTTTTTTCTTTTAGTGGGGAAGGCTTCAATCCATCCTAAAAATGTATCTACAAAGACTAGAAGATATTTATGTCCATACCTTGCTGGCTTAATTTCAGTAAAGTCAACTGCCCAGAATTGTCCTGGTCTGGTTCCTCGTAGGTGCTTTCCTGCAGGAAGCTTGGAAGGGTAAGCATTTACCAATTGATGGACTCGACAGGCTCTTTTTACCCATTTAGTTATTTCTTTTTGCTGTGAGTCAGTTAGTGGAAAACTCTGTTCTTGATACTTCAGAAATACCTGCAGTTTCTTTGAACCAAGGTGAGTGAGTTGATGTGCATTTTCTACTGACATATTTAGAGCTGTGACTATAGGAGTTTTTAGTGAAGGGTTTAGAAATTCCACTTGGGGGCCTTCAGGGTTAAAAGTTATTTTGGCCCGGTACTTGGTGAGCAGATCTCTGCCCATCAATGGGCCTAGGAATTCTGGGATTACTAGGAAGGAGTGATGGATTTTTCCTTTCCCCAGGTCCATGATCCTCTTAGTTGTCCAAGCCCGATATTTACTGTCATTAGCCCCTTGAACTAGAGACCTTTTATTTGATAGAGGGCCCAATGTGACACTAGGGATGAGTATATTGCCCCTTTATCCACTTCAAAGATTACTGGGGTACCCTCCACTTCAAAAGTTACCCTGAACTCGGGGAGGAGATCTGAGCCCCGACTTTCATAGTCATCCTCCAGAGTCAGAATGGCTGATTGGCGTGGCTGTCCCTCTCTAGTGCACTCTTTGGCCCAGTGTCCTTTTTTTTGTACAGTAGGTACATTGTTCTGAGGCCAGGGGTGGCCTCTGGCATGGGACCAGGTATCCCTTCCTGTCTCCCTGTTTCTTAATTTCTGGCCCTTTTGTTGTTGTGACCAGGACCTTAGTCAACGCCTTATTCTGTCTTTTGTTTCTTTTATCCTCACTTTGCTTCATTCTCTTCCTCAGTTTCTCTCTTAAGGTATATTTTCTTGGCTTCTCTGACTAAATCTCTCAAAGTCATATCTTGAAATCCATCTAAGCATTGTAACTTTCTTTTAATATCCAGGGCAGCTTGCCCAATAAAGGCCATCATGACAGATGCCTTTTGATCCTCTGCCTGAGGATCGAAAGGAGTATATCTCCTACTTGCCTCCATAATTCTCTCTAGAAACATAGAGGGAGATTCATCAGGCCTTTGAATAATCTCTATTACCTTGGCCAAATTAGTTGGTCGCCTAGTGGCCACTCGGATGCCCACTATTAGAACCTGGCGATAAGTGGACAGATGCTTTCTAACTTCAATGGTGTTGGTGTCCCAGTTGGGTTGTTTCAAAGGAAAACCAGCTTTGATTAAGTTGGGAAGATGTATCACTCTCCAATCTGGTCGGAGGACATTTTTTTATAGCTTCCAGGAAGATTCTCTTTTGTTCCTCTGTCGTGAAGAGAGTCCCTAGGAATTGTTGACAGTCATCCCAAGTAGGCAAATGTGAAAATATTAATGACTCAACCAGACCTGTGAGCCCTGTGGGGTCCTCGGAAAAAGGGGGATTGTTATATTTCCAGTTATATAGGTCGGAAGAGGAGAAAGGCCAATATTTGTAGGCTTGCATTTTCCCCCCATGGCCTTCGTCAATCAATGGTCTGTAGAGACATAGTGAGAGCATCACAGGAGTTCCAGGGTTTTCAATTATTCACCACCATCAAGTTTCCTTAGCTGGGCTAGCTTCCTCCTGCGGAGGAGGGGCTGTGTTTGCTGCGGGGGAGTTATCTGGAGGGCGCTGGGCCAGCTTATATTCCTCCAGTGGTAGAGAGGCTGAGTCAGCTGCAGGGGAATCACTTAGAGGGTGTTGGTGGTTGGGGGACGAAGGCAGGGTATAATAAGGGGGAAGAGAGTCCAGAAGAGTCAAATCTTTTGACTCAGGGATTACAAAGGGTGGAGGAGGAGGAGGAGCAGAGGGTTTGAGAGATCATGGGGGAAGGAGTAGGAGCAGGGGAAGGGACAAAGAAAGGCTTCACCCATTGAGGAGGAGATTTGCAGAGGTCCAGCAAAGTTAAGATATATGGCTGTTGATCCGGATGGCTATGTGTGCCCGGGTGAAAGACAATATCTCTGACTTCTTAAATTAGTGGGAAGTAGAAAGATCCTTCTAGGGGACATCCAAATTCAAAGGTGGGCCATTCTGAGGCACAGAGATTCTGAAAGGTCCAGCGTTTAACTAAAAAAGAAAGATTCTGAGCCCTTAAGCGGACTTTGGTCCAGTGATCAAGGGTCAGGGACAGGGGCATTGAAGTGCTGTGTCCCATAATGAAAGATACACAAAGAGTGAATGCAAGACACACGACACAGACAAGACAAGACAATAAAGACATTCAATGGACATCCAAAACTGAGACCAGGACTGAGTAGACAGCAAAACCCAATGGGCTGGCAATTCCGAATCAGATACAAAATATTACTGAGTCGAGGAGACTATTGTTCCTAGATTTCCCGAGTCTTTGGGAAGTTCCCCAGGGACGTGGCCTGTGGCTCTGTGACACGTCTGTCAGCCACCATCGGAGAGAACTCACGCTCTTCATCGACAGCCATTTTGCCCAGCACTAACCTTAACACTGAAACAAGAAAGAGGCGCCTTACTTAACCCAAGAGGAACCCGTTAGGGTCTTTTTTCCGCCGCTGCCAAAACTCGGTGGAATCTCCATATGTAAAGGTCGGGTGAGCATGGAAGGAATAGACCACTAACAGACTGTCTTATCCAACAGCAAAGGGTTTATTCTGGGTCCAGCATGCTGGGGCTCGGAGCTCACTTGAATAGAGCAGAGAGCCCTGAGAACAGTTTAAGCAGAACATATATATTTTCCTTGGAGAGGGCAGGGAGGGAAGTATACTGATGGGTCAGGGCGAGTGGTCGGTTTGCATGCAACCGGGTGAGGGAGTACATTCTACACTTTGGCAGTTGGGGACAGCACATTCTGGGAACAAGATTAGCAAACAGTTCTCAAGATTTCAACAGTGTTTTGTTAAGCATACAGAAAAACAGTAAGTGACAAGTACCTATTTTATTAACCTTTCACTACCGACTATCCTTTTTGACTGGATGTTCTCTTCTACATTCTATGATCCAAAGTACAAGCTCCTATGCCATTGTATATCAATTTTTTCAAAGCTAAGTATCCCAATCAAAGGCCCAGTGCCCTTCTGGGCTTCAAATGTTACTTAGATTTCTGTTTTTATACATATATTTCACCTATATATTTTTATACATATTGCAGGTTCCCAATACCATTATTTATTCAGCATAATGATTCCTAACCCAAATCAAACATGTTATTAACCCTAACCATACATGGTTCCCTCAATCTAACGTTACAGAAGAGCAGGGACAGAGTTGGTGTTACAATACAGGAATATAGGGAATCTTCCACCTGCTGATAACCTCAAAGGTCCATGCAGATATAATCTCTGGAGAAGATGTAGGCAACTCTGAAGGACCTGAGAGTGCAAAAGTCATCTTCCATGGAAAACAACCTGGTCAGCGTGAAGGGTTCTGTCTGAATCAGCCTCTCCATTCTTAATGTAGAGAAGATGGACCAAATGATACCTGTGTGGAGAGCTGCTCCTGGGTGCCTATGGGTGATATACCATTCTAACTTGGGAAAGGGTCACAGGAAGCAGGGGCAGCCTCCATCTCATGAGAAGCTTGGAAGCAACTCTTAGGACAGATTGGTTGCCAAGGCAGTGAACTCATTCAGTTCCTGACGGAAGTGACCTCACCTCACTTCCTTGGTGATGGAACTCTGTGAACTTGCGATCCAGGAAGCCAGTCAAACATTGACAGCCCCAGTCCCAGTCTCAGTGGTTTTACTTTTTGAATTTCCCAGGGACAGAGTCATTCTTTCTTGGTACCTATTGATGTTAGGATGGCCAAATGGCAGGAAAACTCTGAAGAGGGGCCTTTCCTGAGAAAACAGGTAGTGGCTCACTGCTGGCTCCTGACAACTTCAGAGACTTGGCAAAGGACACAAAATCTGAGACAGGACAGGCCATTTTGGGGGAACCTAGAATGGCCCACAGTCAGAGGACACTCCAAATAGTCACAACCTACTTGGAGGAAAGAGGTGCCTTTGTGGGTGTGGGTGTGGGTTTGTGGTTTTGGCTCATGTTCTGAGAAGAGGTAGGAAATGAGGTTTGTTTGGTTTGGGGGGAATTGTTTCTAGTAAGTCATTTGACAATGCGAGTGTTTCTGTGTCGCTGTATCCCACTGTGTCCATGATTGTAGATATTAGAAAAGAGAAAGCATCAATGGATGTGTCCTGTCTTTTAGAAAGCTTACCAGCATTCATGCTGCCCAATTTATAAATAGAATGCGGCTTGCCATAATGATGGGCAACACCTACGATCTTCCTAAGTTCCTGTTTTCTTCCAGAAATCTGGTCACTCTCCATAATAGGCTTATGGTTTTGTATCCAAGATATGTACCACCTCCATGCTCTGTGACATGGCCATGTACTGAATAACTGAAGTGAATGGCGAGCATCTCAGAAAACTCACATACCAGTGTGACCTGTAAAGTCTCATTGGAGAAACCCTGCTTTGGGCCTTTTGCTTACCTATTGTTCTGTTTCCCTGAATGTCAGGAAGGTCTTTGCCTAAGGAAAACGCTTTGTGAAGTCTGAAGAAAACCTTTTTCAAATAAAAAAGAATGGGCATCAGCTGTGGCTCTTTGCTTAATTGCTTTGCAAAGAGATGTGTCTGAATCAGCATCTTGGCCCTGTGTTAGGCTGTAGCTTAGATTCTCAGCAACTGATGGATCTAAAGAAAGATCCCATGTGTGCATCCAAAACCAAAATAGCAAAAGAGCAGTCATTGTGGATGAAGTCTTTCGCCTTCCTCTGTAAGGTTTCTGACATCAATCAAGTGAGAATAGGGATCCTTTAGGTCAAATGAGTTCTTCAATTCCCTGCAGAGGCTAGCACATAGGTGGTTGGGTTTTCTCATGACTCCAATTCACATAAAGAATCTAAACCCCACAGTCAGTAGGTCTCAAATTTGAGAAGTGGATCAGTTTTAACGGCAGGCCTATTTGATCACTCCTGGTTCACAGGAAGGGTGTCCAGGTCACTCAGAATTTAGGTAAATGAGGGGCAAGAAAGCGTATTTTGGACACTGTCTTGGGCTGCATTCCTCATAGAAATCTACAGTCAGAGGTTATGATGAGTGTCTATTTGGAAGAAGGTGAGGGCCATGTGGGAGTATTAATTATGGTTATTTTTGTGGCAGTTGAAAGGGATGACTGAGTCCACCTGAGTTTGAACTCTGGTGTGATTCCCTTAGAGACTGAGTACAGGAACTGAACTTAGAGAAGTATTGCCATGAATTGAGTTGGGATTTTAGAAGGCCAAGCATGAGAGTCACCCTTGGAAACTGAGATCTAGGCCCAGGGTGGCTTTCCAGAGACCACTGGGAATCTCAGGCTTGATATCACATGATTTTATTCTTAACGACTTGGCAGTCTTAGTTGAGAGTCAAAACACACATGGACGTTACATTGTAGACCTCAATGGGCCTGGATTTATGTGACCCTTTGGCCAATCTTTGGGAAACCTTGCCTGTGAGAGTTCTCCAGAACTTCATTTGAAATGAACTTCCACAACATTTAATGGTCCCTGAATGAATTGAAACCCACATGCTGCCAACTTCATCCTTGAAAAATTGCTAGATAAATACCATGAAATTTTTGAAATTCCCATGACCAGATGGCACTGGAGAAACTTTGGTTGTCCTGTTGCTGAACATGATTATGCAGGACAGTGACTTGATTGACTGAGTTTCATGAAAATGGTGTATAACAGAGATTCCAGGAAGTTGGACCCTGCTGAGTAGTGGGCCTAGTGCAGTGATGGGCAGGTGTGTGA
The DNA here is from genome assembly GCF_048772815.1 of Callospermophilus lateralis. Lineage (NCBI taxonomy): Eukaryota > Metazoa > Chordata > Mammalia > Rodentia > Sciuridae > Callospermophilus > Callospermophilus lateralis. The sequence goes on along the minus strand of NW_027511764.1, from coordinate 463,094 downwards.
TAAAAAAACATCTGTGGTGGGGCCATGTGGATCTGCCATTGGCTTCCAATTGGCTTGTGACTGACATGATGCATCCAGCAGACGCTTCTATGTAAAGGTATCTTGTTATATGGAGAGGTTTCAGGCCAATGTTCAGAATCCGGTTGCTATGGTCAAGGAGGCAAGCTATGTGGAATAGAAGCCTGGTTGGTACATTCTTCTGCAGACCCTGACTCACCACAGGTGACAGAACTCCCTCCAGCACTTTGTCCCAGCTGAATTCCTTGTAATTCGTGAAGCAAATACGAAACTCCCAGTGCAGCAGCAAGCAACACCAGGAAAACTGGAGGATGACCAAATGGCTTCAGAGTCCACAAGAGTAGACAATTAGCCCCCAGTGGCCACAGTTTACCTACAAACAAAAAATTAAATACAGCTTCCTCATGTTTATTGGAAAATAAGAAATCATGTATTCCAGGTCACATAGAAGCATACCCAGATTTGATGGTCTCACTACAAAGGAAGCTGAATCTCCTGACTACAACATATATTTCAAGTGCCCAACCTCAGAGGCAGTTCCTCAAGAAGTCTTTAGTCCAGCAGAGCTCCATGTTTGTGGAGTGTTTACCCTGTCCCTTACTTTTGGAATCTCCTCTACCACCTCCAAGTTTGTGAACTCGTGAGCATATTTGATTCCAGATATGTATTCACAGATTTTCTAACTCTTCTCCTCTAATTGTGTCTAACTTGGGGCCAAGGTAATCTCAAGGCATTGTTATGGATGAGAGTGGGAAGATACTTTTGTAGCATATATTTGCATAAACATTGGAATCATTTTCCAAATTTTCATTCAAAATACTGAATCCCTGACACAAACCCATGCCAACTAGACTCTGACTACTATTTCTAATATGATGGAGAAAATTAACCCAAACAGAATAGAAATACAAGCAGTTCAGAGGAGGAATGATGTATCATTGGACTTGCCTTTTGCATTATATAGGATAGGAGTTATAAATCTAGTCAATTTTTTGTTGAAATGGTTCTCCATGTGTTTTTAAAGTTAACAAATATGTGAATTCCTGTCTACCTTTCTCTGTATCCTATTCAGCACATGTATTTTTATATGCACATATAGAATCCTACCTGGTACCACACGTACATTCTTGTGAGGTGGCTGACTTGGCAGACACAAATTGTGAGAAGAGATCACTCCTCCTAAACGCTGTTGAAACTGAAAATTCAAACTATTGATGAGCTTCCTAGTACAATAAATTATACATGAATCCATGTTCAGTAAAACAAATTTATTTGGATCTGTGGATGACATATATTTTGTGGTGAATTTCAATTGGCATATATTGCTACTTTTTAATGTCTGTTTGTGTGCGTGCATGTGTGTGTGTGTGTGTGTGTGTGTATGTTTATATATATATACACACACACTCTACAGATTTTTCAAAATATGAAATATATGTGTCTTATTATACACTCCGTAAATTCATTCATATTCATGTATGTGGATTAATAATCAACTTTTCACAAGATTATTCGGAGAAATATTCATCCACCTGAACTACATATTTGATTCCTATTACTGAAAACTAACAGTAAATGGTGCATACAAATCCTAATATTTCTGCAGTAACTGACACAGTTTTATATCAATGCAAGTAGATTCCTATGGGACGTGATGTGTATTTTGTCACTCATTTTTATTCAATACTGGTACATTTCTTTTTCTTCAGTTAATGCACATGATAGGATATATATTTAATCCACTAGTTCAGAAATTTATATGCATTTTGTTTTACTTTTCATCACTTCCTAATTCAGAAAACATGTTTTCCACAGGGTTTCATGACTGGTCTTTTCATGAGACTTCTTTCACAAAATGCAAAGGTCACACTTATGTTTGTACCGAAGTCTAAATGGAAAGTGAGTATGGATTACTAAAAACATCTATGTCCAGATTGCCTAATGCTATCAAATGTCAATTTTATTGGTGACTACATATTTGTTTCTTCCTAAGATTATATATTCAACCTCAACACTGTTGAAAATGCCTGATCCTATCACGTACTTTATACTTTGCCTGATTTCCTAATGTCTCTATTGATATATGGTTTCCTACATACTTTCCAGAGTTCATCAATGTGACTGGCTCTTCACATGTGTTGATATTTACATTCATTCTCTACCCGAAACCCTACTGTTATAGAACGTTTGGTTCAAATCCTATACTCACTCTGCTTTCTAAACCTATGAATATCTTCCTAATCCTACTGACTATCCTTCTGACTGGATGTTCTTTTTGACATTCAATCATCCAAGGTACAAGGTCCTATGCCATTGTATATCAATTTATCTGAGACATCTGTGCAGAATATAATTCAAAGCTGAGTATTTCAATCAAGGGCCCAATGCACTTCTGGGCGTCAAATCTTACCTAGATTTCTGTGTTCATACTTATATTTCACCTATATATTCTTGTAAATATCGCAGGTTCCCAAAACCATTATTCATTGCACAGAATGATTCCTAAGCCAAATCAAACTTGTTATTAACCCTAAGCATACACTGTTCCATCAATCTATCTTTACAGTAGAGCAGGGACAGAGTTGGTCTTACAACACAGGTATGTAGGGGATCTTTCACCTGCCGAAATCCTCAAAGGTCCATGCAGAAATGATCCCTGGAGAAGACTTAGGCAGCTATGAAGGACCTGAGAGCACAAAATCATCTTCCATGGCAAAAAAACCTGTCAGGATGAAGTATTGTGTCTGAATCAGTCGCTCTGTTCTTAATGTAGAGAAGATGGACAAAACCAGGCCTGTGTGGAGAGCTGTTCCATGGTGCCTGTGGTTGATATACCATTCTAACTTATGACTGAGTCAGAGAAAGTAGGGGCAGCCTCCATCTCATGGGACCCTTGTAAACAACTGTTAGGACAAAGTGGTTGCCAAGGTATTGACCTCATTCAGTTCCTGAAGGAAGTGACCTACCTCACTTCCTTGGTGATGGAACTCTCTGAACTTGGGATCCAGGAAGCCAGCCACCCAGAGCGAGTGCCAGTCCCATTCCCAGTGGGCACACTTGTTTGAATTTTCCAAGGACAGAGTCAGTCTTTCTTGGTACCTCCTGATGTGAGGATGACCAAATGCTAGGAGAACTCTGAAGAGGGGCCTTTCCTGAGGAAGCAGGTAGTGGCTCATTGCTGGCTCCTGACAACTTAACAGAGTTGGCAAAAGGGACCTGATCTGATAAAGGACAGGCCATTTTGGGAAAACATAGTATGGTCCACCAGTCAGAGGACACTCCGGATAGTCACAGACATTGTTGTGGGAATGAGGTGCCTTAGTGGGTGTGGGTGTGAGTTCGTGGTTTTGTCTCATGTTCTGAGAATAGGTAGCAAAGGTTGTTTGTTTCGTTTGGAGTCGACTGTTTCTAGTAAGTCGTTTGAGAAGGCGAGTTTTTCTATGTCTGTGTATCCACTGTGTCCGTGGTTGTAGTTATTAGAAAAGCGAATACATCAATGGAGGTGTCCTGACTAGTAGGAAGCTTCCAGGCATTTATCCTGCCCTTTTTATGAATGGACTGCGGCTTGCCTTATGGATAGACAACACCTACTATCTTCCTAAGTTCCTGTTCATCTCCTGATTTCTGGCCTCTCTCCAGAATAGGCTCATGGTTTTGTGTCCAAGATATGTACCACCTCCAAACTCTGTGACATAGCCATGTACTGGATAGCTGAAGGGAATGGGAACATCTCAGAAACCTCAGAGATCAGTGTAACCAGAAAAGTCTCAGTGGAGAAACCCTGCTTTGGGCAATTCGCTTACCTATGCTTCCCTTGCCCTGAATGTTAGGAATGTCTTTGCCTCAGGCCACCCCTTTGTGGAGCCTGAAGAAAACAGTTTTCAAATTAAAATGAATGGGCATCACCTGTGGCTCTTTGCTTAATTACTTTGGAAAGGGATGTGTCTGAATCAGCCTCTTGGCCCTGTGTGAGGTTGTGGCTTTGATTCTCAGAACCTGATAGATCTAAAGAAAAATCCCATGTGTGCATCCAAAACCAAAATTGCCAAAAGAGCAGTCATTGCTGATGAAGTCTTTCGCCTCCCTCTGTAAGTTTCCTGACCTCTATCAAGTGAGAATAGGGAAGATACACCAAGTCAATTGATGGCTCCTATTGGAAAAATTCTATCACTGATGACAACATCAGCATAAGTACCCCAACACTGCCACAATTCGCTGCACCAGCAGATAGTTCACAATGCATACAAGTGAGTTCACAATGCATACAAGTGATACATAATCCAGGCAAGTTCTACAAGCAGTTCAGTGATGGCTATTGCAGAATCTGTAGATTGATTTTATCTTTGTCTTCACAGGCACTGGGATGAAGATAGGAATTCTGGCAATAATGGCTAAAGAAAAAATTCTGTAACATTCCTGAAGGCACTAAAAGAAAACAATTTTCTTAACAATTTACGTTATCTTGAAGAGAATAATTAAATATAATGAAAAGGAAAAGTGAAAGTAAACAAACACGTCTGTTAACCTCCTATTTTTTCACATATTAAAACAATCCTGAACAGTTGTTTACCCAATTTAAATTAAACAATTTAATTCACGTGAATAAAAAAAAATGGATATATTATTTCATTAGCACTCATCATATGTGATATATGGACATACGCACATTCAAATATATAACACAAAACACAAGTGTGCACACATAATAAATACATACAACACATAATATAATAGTAAAGGCCTTATAACATTTTACATGTGAAATCATCATTGCAATGTTTAAAAACTCTACAGTCAAAAAATAGAACTGATAAGCAAAACATTAACCTAGGTCTGTATGAGCTCAAAAAAACAAAAGAGAACTTCATGATTTGAGAAAGGGCAATAATAAAATAGATATTGAAAAAAGCATCCCTGTTCTGTCGCAGATGTAAGGATAGCCAAACTGGAGTTTTGGATATCAGCTGTTATGGATTTGAGCCAAATCATCTTATTTTGGTCTATCGAAATCGCTTCAGTTAATCTCTCTGGAATCCAAATCGGCTGCTGTTCTCCTTGTGGAAACACATAAACAGACCCCCGACTCCAGGCAATCACTGGGTCGGGATCTTAGTTAATCTCTCTGGAATCCAAATCGGCTGCTGTTCTTCCTGTGGAAACCCACAAACAGACCTCCAACTCCAGAAAATTAATGGGTCAGGACCTTTCCATTGTCCTGTTAGAATATCCTTCCAAAGTACCTCGGGCTTATACACATTTTTTGGACACTTATGCCTTTCTGCAGCACTAAGTCCTGGAAATCCAAATTTAAAAAGTTTAGAGTAAAAAGGGTTATTTTAAGTTTATCTTTGGGGAATTTATATCCCTTCCCAGTTCTGTCTTCTTACTTTAATGAGTACATTTTAATAGTGTGATGTGCTCTTTCAACTATGGCTTGTCCCTGTGGATTGTATGGGTTTCCTGATATATGAGTAATGCCAAATGATGAGCAAAATGGTTTAAAAGAGGTAGAAGTATAACCGGGGGCATTATCAGTTTTTAACTGCTTTGGAATGACCACAGTGGCAAAATTTTGTAAGCAATGAGCTATAACATCTTTAGTTTTTTTCCCCCATGAAGGGAGCCCAACAAAAATCCAGAAGAAGTATCAACTGTAACATGCAAATATTTTAATTTTCCAAATTCTGGCAAGTGTGTGACATCCATCTGCCATATATGGTAAGGTATCAATCCTCTACGATTGACTCTAAGATTAAAATGTGGTAAAATGGTCACACAATTTTGACATTGTTTTATTATTTGTCTAGCTTGTTCCTTAGTTATTTTAAAATGCTTTTGTAAAGTATTAGCATTGATAATGAATTTTTTATGAAAATTTATAGCTTCTTCTAGTGTACAGAAAATATGTATGTATGTCATGTGTAGTTTTACCTGCTAAATCATTGCCCAAACTAAGGGCTCCAGGCAATCCTGTATGTGCCCAGATATGTCCTATTAAGAATGGATATTTTCTGTCCCAGATTAGACTTTGTATACTGGAAAGGAAAGAGAAAACAGTAGAGAAAGGGGAAATCCTACCAACATCTTCAAGAGATACTATAGCATTAACTATATACTGACTATTGGAAAATAAATTAAACACAGAATCTTTAAACATCACAAAAGCTTATAATACTGCATTAAGCTCTACCTTTTGAGCTGATTTTTGGGGTGCTAAAAATGTAAAAATTTGATCAGGTGTAACTATTGCTGCTGTACCATTATTTGACCCATCAGTGAATATATTTGGAGCATTCATGATAGGAGTTTTCTTGTAATTTTTGGAAAAATTACAGGATGCAATGACCCAAAAGACAATAAAAGATTAGATGGTAAGTGGTTATCAAATAAAACATTAGATTTACACATGATTATTGCCCAAGTATTTAACTCATTAGCTAATTCATCAATTTGATTCATAGTGTATGGAGTAATAATTTTATTGGGAGAAATTCCAAACACTCCCTTTGCTGCTTTTATTCCTATGAGTATTAATTGTCCATCAGCCTCAGGATACCTAGTAATAATAGTGTTAGAAGAATAAGATAAATGTATCCATAATAATGGACCTTCTTGCCAAAATACTCCTGTAGGAATATTTTTTGTTGGTAGTACAATAAATAATAAAGGCATTATTTTATCAAATCTATCCAAATGCATATTTCCCATATATGTTTCAATGATTTTTAATGCCTTTAATGCTTCAGGCGTTAACATTCTGGGTGAATTTGGATCAGATGGACCTTTTAGGATATCAAATATAGGTCCCAACTGTCCTGTTGGTATACCTAGATAAGGCCTTATCCAATTAATGTCTCCTAATAACTTCTGAAAGTCATTAATTGATTTGAGTTGATCTACTCGTATTTGAATTTTTGGTGGACTGACCATGGTTGAGGATAATAGAACTCCTAAATAATTAATTGGAAAATTTAATTGTATTTTATCAATTGATATCCCTACATTATAATTTTTTTAATAAGTTTGTAAGTGTGGCATAACATTCTAGCAATGGGTTTTTAACTTGTGTGCTAATAACACATCATCCATATTGTGAAATATTTGTAGTTCAGGATTTTGATTTCTAAGTGGCTGGATTACTTTGTTAACATAAATATGACAAATAGTTGGGCTGTTAGCCATCCCTTGAGGGAGTACTTTCCACTCATACCTCTGATCAGGACCTTCATGATTCAGTGCAGGGATAGTAAATGCAAAACTTGGACTATCCTCAAGAAGAATTGGAAATGAAAAAAAAAACAATCTTTAATATGTATAACTAAAACATACCAAGTTTTTGGCAAAGCAGACAATTGAGGAATCCTTGATTGAGCAGGTCCCAAAATAACCATCTCATTATTAATGGCTCTTAAATCTTGCAATAATCTCCATTTACCAGATTTCTTTTTGATGACAGAAATGAAAGTATAATGGGGAGATACAGAAGGTTGTATATGTTCTTCCGCTAATTGTTGTTTGACCAGGAACTGGGCTGCTTGTATCTTTTCTTTAGTCAGGGTCCACTGAAGAAGCCATACTGGTCTTTCTGATTTCCAAGTAATTTTTATTGTCTCAGTGGCCCTTTCTGAAAATCCAACCCATGTCTGTCTGTTGCTTGGTCTATTTGTATTGGCGCTGCTATACCTTGTTCTTGTTTTTCTAATCTTTTTCCTTTCCTAAAACCTTCTCTAGCCATAATAGTGTGTACATTTTGATTGATGTTATTTGTTAATGTCAAACCTAATTGATCTAGGACATCTCATCCCCATAAATTTACGGGAAGATAATCCAATACATATGGCTGTATAGTTCCTTCACATTCTTCAGGATCCTTCCAATCCAATACCATTGCACTTCTATGGGGATTAGTTGCCACTCCTAGGTCTCAAAGTGTTTGAGTGTATTGTTGTAATGGCCAATGTTTTGGCCATTCTTGATGAGAGACAATGCTAACATCTGCACCTGTATCCAGTAGCCCATTAAATTCATGTCCTTGAATATTTAGTTTTAGCCTGGGGCGAGAATCTAAATTTAAAGAAAGCATAACCAAATCTACACCTGTGGAGCCTAATCCCTTGGAACCTCTTTCTACAGCACGACTGGAAAATTTATCATGCAGACTGAGTATTATTAGTAACTGTGCTATTCTATCTCCTGGTGAAATTACTGATATGTCCTTTGGAGAACTGGCTATAAATTTTATTTCACCTTCATAATCGGGATCAATTACCCAAGGACTTATCATAAGTCCTTTTAGATTAGAAGAGCTGCGTCCCAATAATAAGCCTACTGTTCCTTTGAGAAGAGGTCCTTTCACCATGTGTGAATGATTTGAACCCCCATCTCTACCGTTAGTACTGATCTGACGGAGGTGCAGATGTCTAACCCTGCGCTCCCTCTGATTTGTCTGAGGAGGTGTCTGATGCACAATGTGTCCTGGGCACTACACTGATGGGGTTGCTGGGTTCCTCCAGTGCTCCGTATATTTGTGGTTATGGGCCCCAGAGCATTGGGCTCCCCTGTCCATTTTTTGGCAATGGAGCCCGGTGCCTTTCTCCATGATATCGTGGATAAACAGCTAGTCCTTGTTGGTTTTTGATAATGAAGTACCCTCTATGGTGGTTTGAGAACGGCATTCATTAGCCCAATGTCTCCCTCTACGGCATCGTGGGCAAATACCCAGTATTCTACTCCTTTGGTACCTATTTTTGTTAAACCCTCTTCCTATGGAGCAATTCCTTTTAAAATGTCCTGTTTGTTCACAATTGTAGCATGTTCCTGGCCTTGCATCTAAAGCCTGTTTAATGCAGCTGCCACAAATTGCCCTTGTTCATTGATGTCTCTGGCATCTAAAGCCTGTTTTACTGCAGCTGCCATGACTTCCTCTTATTCATTAATGTCTTTACATAATTTAATATATGTGTTTAAATCTTCATGTTTCCATGGTCTAGTGATATCTCTGCACCTACGATTCGCTTGGTCATAAGCCAGTTTTTTATTAATGGCATTGCTTGTTCTGTATTCCCCAAAACTCTGGTAGCTGTTTGAATAAGCCTATCTACAAATTCAGTGTAAGATTCATTAGCTCCTTGTATTACCTTAGATAATTGACCTTGTAAACCTCCATGTCCTTGTAAAGTCTTCCATGCCCTAACCGCCTCTGCAGCAATTTGTGCGTATACGCCAGGATCATATGCAATTTGTTGCTGCTGGTCCTCATAAGGTCCCTTTCCTAACAACATATCTAGATTTCTCTGAGGATAACCAGCTTCTGCATTTCACCAAGCCGTCTCCTTGCAAAATTCCTCATTGGCAACCTTCCATAAAAGGTATTGACCTCCATTTAGCACAGCTTTACACATATTAGCCCAATCTACTGGCATCATATTCAAGTTGTTAATGCATTCGACCAAGCTTACAATGAAGGGTACTTGAGGACCATAGGTTGTTACAGCCCCTTTTAGCTGCTTCACTATTTTGAAATTTAAAGCATGGTGAATTTGCTGCCCTCCTACCTCAAATACAGGGCATGTTAATAATTGAGATCCTGTCTCAGGAACCGAACTATCAACTGCGGGGTTTGGGGGCCTCCTAGCATATGGAGGTGGCCTTGTTGTTTGGACATTTACATACTCTGGTGATAGAAAGGTGTTAGTAACAGTCTCCTGTAGAGGAGGCGCTGTTGGTTGGACACTTACGCCCTCTAGTTATTGAAAGTTGTTAGTAGCAGTCTCCTTTTGTAACTTTGCCCCTGATGGCTTTTTCTGACCTAAGCTTTGTTCCTCTATCTTTGTCTGATCTGAAGTCTTTGGACTAAGCAAACCAGATATAAACGTCCTCAATGGCAATGTGCCAACTGTCAGATTCCCTGGGCTGTTCTTTTCCCCCCTTTTAAATCTTCACCATGATGGTTCCATTATGGTATATTTAACAACTCCTTAAAAATCCATGGGCTACATTTTTGTATTGTATCAACGTATGCCCTGACTGTTCTTGACTTTACTGAGGTGCCTCCTTCCTCTAACAATTTACTTAACACTCTTTCAGTTTGTTTCTTTACTAATTTCTGATCCTGTATTTCTACTATAATACAACCCAACAAGACGATGCCAAACAAAACCGAGACAGAATAAAATAAAAAGGGAACAAAAAAAGTCATTATAGCCTTTATATCCTACTGACATGTGCATCCGTCCTTTCTCCCTATCTGTTCCTCAGAAGTAAATAATTTTTTTCTCAGATGTGAGCGGTTTTTCATCCATCTCACTCATCTCCATGGACAGGCAACAAAAGTGAAGCAAAACAAAAGAGGAATCTTAAAATGGCTACCGATCCTCTCGCCCTTCCCTCAGGGGCTAGCAGTTTACCTTATCACTTACCCTCAGTGGCTCCCCGTGGAAGCCACTAAATGCTGCAGTCTGGCTGGGCACGATTCAAGAGCGACTTTTCAAAAGAAACAAAGTTTATTTTTAGAACCACACACGCCAAGCAAAACAGCTCCTTAGGAAAAACCCTCAGAGCCCAACTGCCACCACTGGCTTCCTTGCAAAGTTTCTGTCACACCCACAAGCCTCTCCACCTCCCACAATCCTCCTGCTCTTGAGGCCATATGGTTGGGTCAGGTGGGTGGAGCCAAAAAAGTCCCACAATGAGCAGCTCTGTGGTCTGAAAGGGCAGGGAAACTGCCCAATGTGCATCATCGCAGAGGAGCCAATCAGCTTGATGTTGCTGGGGCTGCTGTGAGCCAATCATCAGCTGGCAGTCGGAAAGAGCGGGGAAAAAGCTCAATGGGCATCTCCATTGTGCATCACCACAGAGGAGCCAATCAGCTAGATGTTGCTGGGGCCGCTGTGAGCCAATAATCATCTCACAGGGGAATGTTGCTGGTAACTGGAAGTTTGATGGGGCCCCTTAAGCTGTGGCTCTCAACAAATTGGTGTCTCCTTTCTCTGTAGACTATTCAGCACATGTATTTTTATATGCACATATAGAATCCTACCTGTTATCAAACGTACATTTTTGTGAGGTTGCTGACTAGGCATATACAAGTTATGAGAAGAGATCAAGATCACTCCTCTTAAATACTGTTGGAATTGAGAATTCAACCTATGGGTGAGCTTGTTATTAGAACAACATTATATATAGATCAATTTTCAGTGAAATCAATATTTTTGCACCTGTGGATGTTACATATTTCATGATGAATTTCAATTGTCAAATATATTGCTACTTTAAATGTCTGTCTCTGTGTGTGTGTGTGTGTGTGTGTGTATTTATTTATATATATATATATATATATACTCTCCAAATTTTTCAAAATATGAAATATATGAATCTTATTATACACTCCTTAAAATCATTCATATTTATGTATGTGGATTTATGATCAACTTTTCACAAGATTATTCTCAGAAATATTCATCCACCTTAAATACAGATTTGTTTCCTAGTACTGAAGACTAACTTCAGTGAATGGTGCACACAAATCCTAATATTTCTACAGTAAAACCAAGTTCAACATCAATGCAAGCATTTTCCTATGGGACATGATGTGTATTTTGCGGTTCATTTTTATTAAACAGTGGTACATTACTATTTCTTCAGTTTATGCACATCATATGATATATCTTTCATCCACAAGTTCCCAAATTTATAGGCATTTGTTTCAATTTCAATCACCTCCTGCTTCAGAACACATATATTCCTCCAGTGTTCTTGACTGGTCTTGTCATGAGACTTCTTTCCAAACACATTATTTTTGATTTTCATAATCATATTTGAAGCAAAACTCACACACTCTTCATGATAAACCATAACCCTAATATTACCGTTAGATGTATACCTGGTTGTAGTGAATGTATGAATATCAGTTTAAGATTTCCAGTATATTTTCAGATATCAAATCAATCCACTATTTAAAGTTGGAACCAGTTATATTATTTATTCACAGTATCGCCTATTCATACATTATTTCTATATCCATTGACACAGGGTACTCCACTTTGTTCCCCCAATATTTATACGTCTTCAAAATATTGCTCCCAGTAATGGTGGAAGAAATGCTCATGTCACCTGATCTACATATAAATTTTAACACAGTAATATTCTGGACACAGAAAGCAAAAGTCACTCTTATGATTGTAGCAAAGCCTAAAAGGAAAGTGAGCATGGATTACTAAAAATATCCATGTCCTGGTTGCTTAATGCTCTAAAATGTAAATCCTATTGATAAATCCTATGTATTTGTTTCTTTCTAAGATCATATATTCAAACTCAACCCTGTTGAAAATGTCTAATCCTATCCCTCACTTTATACATTGCCTGATTTGTTAATGTCTCTATTGATATCTGCTTTCCTACATATTTTCCCCATTTCAGCATTGTGTCTGACTCTTCACATGTGCTGATATTTACATTCACTCTCTTATTGAAAACCAATTGCTAAAGAACGTTTGGTCCAAATCCTATACTCATTGTTGTTTCTAAACCTAGAGACTATCGTCCTAAACCTACGGACTTTCCCTTTATGACTGGATGTTCTCTTCAACTTTCAATCATCCAAGGTACAAGGTCCTATATCATTGTATATCGATTTATCTGAGACATCTGTGCAGAACATAATTCAAAGCTAAGTAACCCACTCAAGGGCCCAATGCCCATCTGAGCTTCAAATCTTGCCTAGATTTCTGTTTTCATACTTTTATTTTACCTATATATTCTTGTAATTATTGCAGATTCCCAGTACGAATATTCATCCTGCAGAATGATTCCTAACCCAAATCGAACGTGTTATTAACCCTAACCATACACTGTTCCCTCAATCTAACTTTACAGAAGAGCAGGGACAGTGTGACCAGGAAAGTCTCAGTGCAGAAACCCTGCTTTGGGCCTTTTGCTTACCTATTTTTCTGTTGCCCTGAATGTCAGGAAGTTCTTTACCTCAGGCTAACCCTTTGTAAAGCCTGAAGAAAACAGTTTTCAAATGGAAATGAATGGGCATCACCTATGGCTCTTTGCTAAATTTCTTTGGAAAGGGATGTGTCTGAATCAGCCTCTTGGCCCTGTGTGAGGCTGTGACTTAGATTCTCAGCACCTGATGGATCTAAAGAAAGATCCCATGTGTGCATCCAAAACCAAAATGGCAAAAAGTTCAGTCATTTTGGATGAAGTACCTTCCCTTTCTCTGTTAGATTCCTGACCTCCATCAATTGAGAATAGGGATCCTTTGGGTCATATGAGTTCTTCAATCCCTGAAGAGGTGCTTGGGTTTCTCATGATTCCAATTCACATAAAGAATCTGTACCTATCAATCAGAAGTAGTCAGTCAATATTGCTCCCAGAAATGGTGGAAGAAATACTCATGTCACCTGATCTACATATACATTTATTCACAGAAATATTCTGGACACTAAATTCAAAGTTCACATTTATGATTGTACCAAAGCCAAAATGGAAAATTAACATGGATTACTAAAATCATCCATGTCCAAGATTACTTATGCTCTCAAATGTCAATCCTATTGATGACTACATATTTGTTTCTTCCTAAGATTGCATATTCAAACTCAACTCTGATTTCATAATGTCTCTATTGATATCTGCTTACCTACATATTTTTCCCACTTCATCATTGTGACAGACTCTTCACATGTGCTGACATTTAAATTCATTTTCTATCCGAAACCCTGTTGCTAAAGAAATTTTGTTCCAAATCATACACTCACCCTTCTTCCTGTACCTACCTACTATCTTCCTATTCCTACTGACTATCCCTTTTTGACTGGATGTTCACTTCTACATTCAATCATCCAAGGTACAATGTCCTATGCCATTGTATATCAATTTATCTGAGACATCTGTGCAGAATGTAATTCAATGCTCAGTATCACAATCAAGGGCCCAATGCACTTCTGGGCTTCCAATCTTACTTGGATTTCTATTTTCATACACACAGTTCACCTCTATATTCTTATAAATTTCGCAGGTTGCCAATACCATTATTCATCCAGAAAATGATTCCTAATCCAAATTGAACCTGTTATTAACCCTAAACATACAGTGTTCCCTCAATCTTACTTTACAGAAGAGCAGGGACAGAGGTGGTCTTATAATACTGAAATGTAGGGATCCTCTACCTGCTGAGAACTTCAAAGGTCCATGCTGAAAGTATCCCTGGAGAATACGTAGGCAGCTATGAAGGACCTGAGAGACCACAAGTCATCTTCCATGGCAAACAACCTGGTCAGGATGTAGGGTTGTGTCTTAATCAGCTTCTCTCTTCTTAATGTAGAGAAGATGGACCAAATCAGGCCTGTATGGAGAGCTGTTCCCGGGTGCCAATGGTTGATATACCATTTTAACTTGTGAAATTGTCACATTAAGTAGGGGAAGCCTCCATCTCATGGGACCCTGTTAGGACAAAGTGGTTGCCAAGGCAGTGACCTCATTCAGATCCAGAAGGAAGTGACCTCACCTCACTTCCTCGGTGATGGAAATTGGCATCCAGGAAGCCAGGCACACAGAGCCAGTCCCAGTCCCACTCCCAGTGGTGTCACTAGTTTTGAATTACCAAGGACAGAGTCAGCCTATCTTGGTACCTACAGATGTGAGAATGGCCATATGCCAGGAAAGCTCTGAAGAGGGGGCTTGTATGAGGAAACAGATAGTGGCTCACCACTGGCTTCTGACAAGTCTCAGTGAAGAAACCCTGCTTTGGTACTTTTAATTACCTATTGTTCTGTTGCTCTGAATGTCAGGAAGTTTTTTGCCTCAGGCCACCCCTTTGGGAAGCCTGAAGAAAAGAGTTTTCAAATGGAAATGAATGGGCATCATCTGTGGCTCCTTGCTTAATTGCTTTGGAAAGGGATGTGTCTGAATCAGCCTCTTGGCCCTGTGTGAGGCTATGGCTTAGATTCTTAGCACCTGAAGGATCTAAAGAAGCATCCCACGTTTGCATCCAAACCCAAAAGAGCCAAAAGAGCAGTCATTGTGGATGAAGTCTCTCACCTTCCTCTGTAAGGTTCCTGACGTCCATCTATGAGAATAGGGATCCTTTGGGTCAAATGAGTTCTTCAAAGCCCTGCAGAGACTAGATCATACGTTCATAGGTTTCTCATGACTCCAATTAACATAAAGAATCTAAACCCCACATTCATTAGGCCTCAAAATGGAGAATCAGAGCAGTATTAAGGGCAGGCCTCTTTGATCACTCCTGGTTCACTAGAAGGGTTTCCCAGCCACATTGACTTTAGGCAAATGTGGGCAAGGGACCTTATTTTGGATACTGTCCTTGGCTGTGCCCCTCATGAAAAACTACAGCCTGAGGTTATGATGAGTGTCGATATGAAAGAAGATGAGGGCCATGTGGAAGTGTTTTTGTTTTAATTGTGGTCATTTTTGTGACTGTTGGAAAAGATGATGGGTCCACCTGGTCTTGAACACTGGTGTGATTCCCCTTAGAGACTGAGTTTTGGAATGGACCTCAAAGAAGTATTGCCATGTATTGTGTTGGGATTTTAGGATGCCACACATGAGAGTTGCCCTTGGAAACTGAGATCTAGGCCTAGGGTGGCTTTCCACAGAGCACTGGGAATCTCAGGAAGAATATCACATAATTTTATTCTTAAAGAATTGGCAGCCATAGTTGCAAGTCAAAACACACATGGACCACACATTGTAGACCTCAAACGCCTGGCTTTCTGTGACCTTTTTGCCTGTCTTTGGGAAGCCTTGCCTGTTAGAATTCTCCAGAATTTTCAATGAAATGAGCTTCCTCTCCATTTAATGGTTCCTGAATGAATTGAAACCCACAGTGCCTCCAACTTCATCCTTGAAAAATGTCTGATAATTACCATGAAATTTTTGAAATTCCCATGACCATTTTGAACTGTAGAATCTTTGGATGTTCTATTGATGATCACGAGTATACCAGACAGTGCGTGTTTGATTGGGTTTCATGAAAATGGTGTAGAACAGAGATGGCAGTAATTTGGACCCTGCTGAGTAGTCGGCCTAGAGAAGTGGTGTGAAGGTGTGTGTTAAAACATTTGTGGTTGGGTGATGTGGATCTGCCATTGGCTTTCAAATGGTTTGTGACTGACATGGTGCAGCCCCCAGACCCTTGTATGTAAAGGTATGTTGTTATATGGAGAGGTTTCAGTGCAATGTTTAGAATCAGATTGCTATGGTGAAGGGGGCAAGCTATGTGGGATAGAAGCCTGGTTGGTGCATTCTCCCGCAGACCCTTACCCATCACATGTGACAGAGCTCCCTCCAGTACTGTGTCCCAGTTGAACTCTTCGTATTTCATGAAGCAAATACCAAACTCCCAGTGCAGCTGCAAGAAACACAACAAAATTGGAGGATGAGCAAATGGCTTCCAAACTGGAAGACACTTAGCACTCAGTGACAACAGTTTACCTACAAAGAGAGAATTCAGCACTGCTGCCTCATGTCTTTTGGAAAATAAGAAACCATGTCCTCCAGGTCACATACATGCAGACCCAGCTTGATGGTCTCACTACAAAGGGAGCTAAAGCTCCTGACAACAACATATATTTCAAGTGCCCAACCTCAGAGGCAGTTTCTCAAAAAGTCTTTAGTCTAGCAGAGCTCCATGTTTGTGGAGTTTTACCCTCTCCCTTACATTTGGAAACTCCTCTACCACCTCCAAGGTTGTGAACTCCTGAGCATTTTCCATTCTTGATGTGTATTCACAGATTTTCTAACTCTTCTCCTCTAATTGTGTCTTACTTGGGGTGAAGGTAATGTCAAGGCGTTGTTCTGGATGAGAGTGGGAAGATTTTTGGGTAGCACATATTTGCATACACATTGGATTCTTTCTCCAATTTTCCATTTGAAATACTGAATCCCTGACTGTAAGGCGTAGAAGGAATTCTCCTTCAAAGAATAACCTGACACTTACAAGAAACAGCCCCCAGGGAGACATCCTGTCTGGGAGACATTCTGTAGTCATCTGTGTTCCTGAGACATCCTGTGGCCATCTGTCTTCCTGAAATATCCTGAGGTTATCTCACCTTGTGAAGACATCCAGGAACTGCTGATAAGAGAGCTTTCAAATCTCCAGCATATAAATTCCTCTGTGTGAACAATAAAAGTTTGCAGCTTGATCAGAACTTTTGTCTTGCTGTCATCTCTCGTGTCTCTTGTCCCTTCATTCCTCCCCACCTAGGTTTGCAACCCACGTTGATGTGTCCTGCAGGCCAGGACAACTGGCGCCCAACGACTGGGGCTCGAGCCTTTGACTGAGGGGGAACCCTGTCCTCCTGGAAGATTTGGACAAGTGGAGCTCGCGATTGCCTCAGCAGACACCACTGAGAGACAGATCCAGGAGGAGAGTGGGGATGACGCACAGTGAGTGACCCACCATGGGACAAGCAGTTTTGTCACATGATTTGTTTTTGTCAGGCCACAAGGAATCCTTAAATACATGGGGGGCACGTGTTAAGAAAAATGACTTAATATTTTTCTTTTCATACATCGAAGAATTTTTTCCATGGTTTCCCCTTGAAGGTACCATTGATGGTAAAAGATGGCTTAGAGTAGGAGACATTTTAAAAGATTATTATGAATCCTTTGGCCCAGAAAAAGTGCCTGTTCCTACCTTTTCTTTCTGGAAATAAATTAGTGAAATTCTTAAAAGTTCACCCTTTGACAATGGTACCTTAATACTTGTCAGGATTGGGGAAGAGACTATGCAAAAGACCTCTCGTCCCTTCTCGGCATGCCCATCAGTTAGTATAGACATAGACCCTTCTTAGTCTCCCCAGGACCCTGGGACCTTCCTGATCTTCCTCAAAATCCCACCCTAATGAATAAGGCTCCAATGGTTTCCAACCGCCTTTATGCAGTTTTAAATCCCGGAGAAACATTGACCCCTGGGGAGGAGGCTACCTTGGAGAAGGAAGCAGCTCGCTACCATTCAGAAGACTCTCCACCTCTCAGGACCCTGCCACAGACTATAGGACTTACACATTCCCCTCCCTCCTATATCCCTCCTGCCTTTTGTGCTCTGGCCCTTCAGGGGCCAAATGTCCCTCCAGATATTTTTTCCCCACTTCCCTTGCCTAACCTGGCTCCCTTGAGAGAGTCTCTCCAACATGGACGGGAACAGATCCAATTTTTAAAAGAATAAAGATCCCTTGACTCTGAGCTCTCTTCATTAGCCTTAGGAATGGAGTCAACACAAGCTGGCCCACAGTGGTCTAATACAAAGGCGAAGCCGCTCCATCGGCCTGTGCTCGCCTTCCAGTCACCACCAGTTAGATAGATAAGCCTGCCCAGGCTGAGGTCAAAGACTTAGAAGAGGAAAAAGAGGAGGAAGCGGGGGAAATGGATCAAGGAGATCAGGACTTAGAGGATGAGGAGTTCACCCCTAGGCAGGAAGGAACCCAGAGTGTCTACAAAAAATTTAGCCTCCATTTTATTGAAAAACTTAAAAAGGCTTGTGCTCACTATGGCCCCACTGTGCCCTATACGTTGGCTTTATTAGAAAGCTGCAGCACACAATTTCTTACTCCCAATGATTGGAAATTTTTAGACCTAGCTGCCCTCAGTGCCGGAGACTTCCTGCTATGGAATGCAGATTTCAAAGAGCCCTGTCAGAAACTACTCAAAAAAAATTAACAAAGGCCTCCTCTAAATCCTGGACTTATGTTAAGCTAGTGGGCAATGCAACTTTTGACACTAAAACTAAACGGGCATGTTTCCCTGCTGGACTTTTTGCGCAGATTTAGATGGCTGGCTTAGTTGCTTGGAGACGCCTCCCTGAAAGGGCCTCGGCTATCACTTCCCTGGCAAGAACTCGACAAGGGCCCGATGAGCCTTATAGCGACTTTGTTCCCCGGCTTTACCTAGCTGTGGAATGCTTGCTTGGACCAAGCGAAAGCGAAAGCACCTTTGTAAAACATCTTGCCTTTGAAAATGTCAACCCGGCATGTCAGGATGTTCTTCGACATCATAAGGATAAAGGGAAACTTTCTGACTTTATTAGAATCTGTGCAGGCGTGGGTGCAGCCCATGCCATGGGTCTCAAATTAGTGCCGCATTTACCAAGGCCTTTTAAAATACTGGCTCAAGTACTTGCTTTACTTGTAAACAACCAGGCCATTTTGCACGCAGGTGTCCGACAGGCAAACAAAGAGTAAGAATAGTGTCTCCTCAAACTGGAGCTAAACCGACCCCAGCTACACTTTGTCCTTGATATGGTAAAGGTCATCACTGGGCCAGTGAGTGTAGATCAAAGACAAATGCCCTCAGACAGCCTATTTCTTCCTACTTCTCAGGAAACTCCCTGGGGCAATGAGGTTTGTTCCCTCCCAAACTCCCAACCTACCTCAAAATCCTTCTCCACAATTGGCTCCCTCCAACTACCCACTCCAGGCAGTGCAGGATTGGACCTCTGTGCCACCACTGATACAATATTAGACTCAATGCAAGGGCCCCAGATAATACCAACTGGAATTATGGGTGCCCCTCCATCTCATACGTGTGCCCTTATTCTTGGAAGAGCCTCTACTACCTTACAAGGTGTTCAGGTCTTCCCTGGCATTAATGATAATGATTTCACTGGAGAAATAAAAATAATGGCCACAGTTATTAATAGAGTTGCGGCCATCCCAGGAGGAAAAAGTCTTGCACAATTAATACTTCTTCCCTTAGATTAAGGGGCATTTCCACCTCCCAAACCTACTGTGGGGGACTGCCTCCTTGGGCTCCTCTGAGGTATATTGGGTTCATCCCATTTCTCATATTAGACACAACCTTACCTTACTTATTGAAGGAAAGGAATAACAAGCAATTGTAGTTACTGGAGCTGATGCGACAATTATTTCTCAAAAATACTGGCGATCAGGTTGGCCCCTCACCCCATCCTTGACTGACCTTAAAGGGATAGGAAAGTCAAAAAATCCTCTGGTCAGCTCTACTGCTCTTAGCTGGACTGATAAAGAGGGTAATAAGGGAACTGTCACTTCTTTCGTTGTTCCTGACCTCCCTGTTTACCTATGGACTGGAGATATTTTGAGTCAAATAGAAGTTATTCTTGCCAGTCCCAATTCCATGGTGACTCATCAAATGCTCCGTATGAATTTTGTCCCTGGTACAGGCCTTGGGAGGCTGAGACAAGGACTGGTGGAGCCTATACAACCAATAAAATAAATACATATGGACTTGGATATTTGGATTTTTAGTGTCGGTTCCTGACCCTCCTGTTCCCATGGAGATAAAATTATTTGGGAGATTCAGACTCTTGTGTGGGTGGATCAGTGGCCCCTTACCCAAGAAAATTTGGAGGATGCCTCCATGTTAGTGAAGGAACAGCTGGCAGCCCGCCATGTAGAGCCCTCAACCTCACCATCGTACACTCCTATTTTTGTTATCAAGAAAAAATCAGGCAAGTGGCGCCTTTTACAAGATTTGTGTGCCATTAATAAAGTTATACTCCCGATGGGAGCACTACAGCCAGACATTCCCACACCAGTGGCTATTTCCAAAAACTATTGTAAAATGGTTATGGACTTAAAAGATTGCTTTTTTACCATTCCTTTGCATCCTGTGGATAGACCCTATTTTGCCTTTAGTCTTTCTTGCATTAATATTCAGGGCCCTATGCAGAGACTTCAATGGAAGGTTCTTCCCCAAGGTATGGCCAACATCCCTACTCTTTGCCAAAAATACGTTGCTCAAGAAGTAGACCCTGTGAGAGAGCGAGGGCCACAAATTTATATTTTACATTATATGGATGATTTGTTAATTGCTGCACCTAATACCCATGATCTTAATAATTGTTACTTGGACTTTTACAAAATCCTCACTACCTTGGGACTACAGATAGCTCCTAATAAGGTTCAAACACAGGACTCTTATAAAAGTTTGGGCCTTAAAATTCTACAGAAATCAGATCCAAATTTCTAAAATACAACTACGTGTGGACCATCTTCACACCCTTAAAGATTTTCAGAAATTACTGAGGCATATTCAATGGCTAATAACATATTTAAAATCATGCACTTGTGTACTTTTGACCCTTAATGATATTTTGAGAGGTAATTCCCACCCCTCCTCCCCTCAAAATCTTACTCCCAAGGCATAACAGGCATTAAACCAAGTCACAGAAGCCATTGCCCAACAATTTGTTACGCAAATTTCTTATAACCTTCCTCTGGTTCTGGTTATTTTACACACTCCTCATACACCCACAGGAATATTTTGGCAGCGAGATCCACATTTTAAAAATAAAGACTGCCCCTTGTTTTGGCTCCAATTACCCACCACATCCTCGAAGGTTATTACTGTTTATCTTGCTCAGGTAGCTTCTATTATTTTTAAAGGTCATTTGATTTCTCTTCAACATTTTGGCAAAGACCCTGATAATATTTTTATTCCATATACTAAGGACCAAACCCAATTTTTACTAGAGACAAGGGATGAATGAGGTATTTCCCTATCAGGCTTTTGGGAACAATTGATCACCACCTCCCCAATGACCCCCCTTTACATTTTGTCCAGTTACATCCATTTACTTTTCCTGAAATTACTCAAAATGCTCCCATTCCTCAAGCCCTTACTGTCTTTACAGATAGTTCCTGTAATGGCCGAGCGGTCTTTGTTGTCAATAACCAGCCTACCACCTTTGATACTGTCTATCAGTCACCACAGTTTGTGGAATTGTTTGACATAACACAAGTTTTTATAACATTTTTTATAATCCTGTTAATATTTATAAAGACAGTGGCTACATTGCTCATTCTGTGCACCTGCTGGTGATTTCACCCCCCATTAAGGCTTCTAACAATGCGGCCTTTCTGTTTCACCAGCTTCAGCAGCTAATTCAGGTCAGACAACACCCATTTTTCTTAGGACACATAAGGGCACACTCTGATCTTTCCAGCCCTCTAATTCAAGGTAATGCCCAAGCTGATGCAGCAACTCGTTCCATCTTTCCAATTTTTGTTGGCTCCATTCAAAAGGCCACGGAGTTACACAATCTACACCATTTAAATTTCCAGAGCCTTTGATTACTTTGTAAAATTACCAGGCAACAGGCACGAGAAATAGTAAAAGCATGCCCTAGTTGCGCTGTCTCCCTCCCCATTCAACACTTGGGAGTTAACCCCCGAGGATTACTGCCCGATCAGTTTTGGCAAATGGATGTTACTCATTT
This sequence comes from Callospermophilus lateralis, assembly GCF_048772815.1. Lineage (NCBI taxonomy): Eukaryota > Metazoa > Chordata > Mammalia > Rodentia > Sciuridae > Callospermophilus > Callospermophilus lateralis. The sequence continues at coordinate 440,854 of NW_027511764.1, read as the reverse complement.
TCTTGAATTTGTAATAGCCAAATATATATACACATTTCTGTAGATACCTTCAGCGGCTTTATTTTTGCATCACCACATTCTGGAGAGGCTACCAAAGATGTCCTTTCTCATCTTGTTTCAGCCTTTTCTGTTATGGGTAAACCAATACATATTAAAACAGATATTTATCCTACATATACCATTGCCAAGTTTAAACAGTTTTATGCTACCTTGCAAATTTGTCATACTCCTGGAATTCCATACAACCCTCAGGGCCAAGGCATTGTGGAACTTGCCCACCTTACCTTAAAAACTTGGCTAACCCTCCTTAAGGCTTCCTCCCTTGTATTTACCACACCCAGGCATCGCCTTAACAATGCATTATTTGCCCTTATTTTTCTTACCCTAGACAATGAAGGCCATTTGGCAGCAGACAGACACTGCCATCCCTCGTCCAATTCTGTTCGCCCACCTGTTATGTGACACAATCCCCTTACAAATAAATAAAAAGGTCCAAATCCTGTCCTCATCTGGGGAGAAGGCTCAGCTTATGTTTTGGACCAAGATCAAACAGCCCCAAGATGGTTACCAGAACTCCTGGTTAAACAGGTTAATGACTTACCTCAAAACAGGGACAGAGGGACTCCTCATGAGGACAAAATTTCTTCTTTTTCAGATGCATCCAACAATCTGCCAGCCTTGGAATAACAGTTCCTGTGGGCACAGGTACACTGGCTTAGGCACGTCTATTCACCCTTACCATCGCCTGTCTCAACAAATTATAAACTCTATCAGTAACAACTGATAAAAACTCTATCATGAACCATTAAAGATTTGCAGGACCAAATAGACTCCCTGGCAGAAGTGTTCCTTCAAAAAAGACGAGGCTTAAATTTGCTGACAGCTAACCAGGGAGGTATTTGCTTGGCCTTAGGGGAATGATGCTGCATTTATGCCAATAATTCTGGCATAGTATGCACTAAAATTAAGCAGCTTCAAGAAAATCTAGAAAAGAGACGAAGGGAAATATTTGAAAATCCCCTCTGGACTGGGCTTAATGGATTTCTGCCCTATCTTCTTCCCCTATTAGGCCCTTTGTTGGGTTTACTTTTAATGGTGTCCCTAGGACCCTGCATTATAAACAGGCTGTTACAATTTATTAAAGAACAGATTAATATTTTGGCCTCTAAGCCCCTACAGGTCCACTATCATCGCCTGGATATGGAAGACAGTGCTGCCAACATTTAAAAGGATGTTCTACCCTCCTCACAAGCTTATTTCTTAAGGTTACATGCCCACAGATTTCGCTTAATTATATAAAACTCTAAGTAACAGCTCTGACCAACCATCTTCTGCCCTTGCCATAAGGGTTCGTCCTCCATGGGCCCCTCTGTTTGGGGGAGGACACACCCATGGAGTGAGGACGTTAGGCCATAATAAAGGAGGGTGCAGGAAGGACTGCAGGAGGATGGATCCATGGTTCCCAAAACCCAAGTCTTCTGAGTGACACGCTCTGGTGCATGGCAGTTGGCATGCTTCCCCCTCAAAGCCGTCTCCTTAAAAAACATGCCTAGGCCACCACAAAATCTCCTAGTAAACATGCTCGATCAGATCAGGAGATATTCTAAGGCCTGTTAGAGAAACAGAGCCTCTATAACCCCCTAAAACATTGGCCTGTAAGGTATGGTCAAATATTTTATATAAGAAAGGGGGAAGATGTCAGGGGCTAGAAGGAAGTTCTCCTTCAAAGAATAGCCTGACACTTACAAGAAATAGACCCCTGCGAGATTTCCTGCCTGGGAGACATCCCGCAGCCATCTATCACCCTGAGACATCCTGCGGCCATCCGTCTTCCTAAAATATCCTGAGGTTATCTCACCCTGTGAAGACATCCAGCAACTGCCGATAAGAGAGCTTTCTCATTCGCAGCATATAAATACACTGTGAGAACTATAAAAGTTTTCAGCATGATCAGAACTGTTGTCTTGCTGTCTCCTCTCATCACTCTTGTCCCTTCATTCCTCCCCAACAAGGTTCAACGCCCACGTTGAAGTGTCCAGCCTGCCCGGACACCTGACACTAAACCAAAACCTACTAGACTCTGACTACTAATCCTAATATGATGGAGAAAAATAATCCAAACAGAATGGAAATACAAGCAGTACAGAGGAGGCATGGTGTATAGTTGGACTTGCCTTTTGAATGATATAGGGTAGGTGTTATAAATCTAGCTAATTTTTAACTGAAATAGTTCTCCACATGTTTTTAAAGTTAACAAATATGTGAATACCTGTCTCCCTTTCTCTGTAGCCAATTAAGCACATGTATTTTTATATGCACATATAGAATCTTACCTGGTATCACACGTATATTCTTCTGAGGTGTCTGACTTGGCAAATACAAATTGTGAGAAGAGATCACTCCTCCTAAACTCTGTTGGAACTGAAAATTCAACCTATGGGTGAGCCTCCTAGTAGAACAACATTATACATAAATCGATGTTCGGTAAAATAAATATTTTTGCATCTGTGGCTGATGTACATTTCATGAAGAATTTCGATTAGCATATATATTGCTACATTTTATTGTCTGTGTGTGTTTTTTAATATAAATATATATATATATATATATATATATATATATATACTCTCCAAATTTTTCCAAATATAAAATATATGTGTCTTATATACACTACCTAAATTCATTCATGTTCATAAATATATGTGTCTTATATACACTACCTAAATTCATTCATGTTCATGTATGTGGATTTATAATCAACATTTCACAAGATTACTCTCAGAAATATTCATCCACCTGAAATACATATTTGTTTCCTATTACTGAAAACTAACTTCAGTGAATGGTGCATACAATCCTAATATTTCTACATTAACTGACCCTGTTTAACATCAATGCAAGTAGATTCCTATGGGACATGATGTGTATTTTGAAGTTCATTTTATTCAACACTGGTACAATAGAATTTCTACAGTTTACGAACATCATAGGACATATATTTCATCCATAAGTTCACAAATTTATAGGCATTTGATTCACTTTCAATCATTTACTGATTCAGAACACATGTATTCCTCCAGGTTTCTTGACTGGTCTTTTCATGAGACTTCATTTCAAACACATTTTTTTTTGATTTCCATAATCATTTTGAAGCAAAACTCACACACTCTTCATGATAAAACATAACCCTAATATTACCATTAGATGTATTACTGGTTGTAATGAATGTATGTATCTCAATATAAGATTTCCTGTAAATTTGTAAATATCAATTCAATCCAATATTTAAAGTTGGAACCAGTAATATTATTTATTCACAGTATGGACTATTCATGCATTATCTCTACATTCATAGACACAGGGTACATCTATTTGTAACCCCAATACTAATTTATTCGTCTTCAAAATGTTGCTCCCAGAAATGGTGGAAGAAATACTCATGTCACCTGATCTACGTATGCATTTATCACAGTAATATTCTGGACACAAAAAGCAGAGGTCACACTTATGATTGTACCAAAGCCTAAATGGAAAGTGAGCATGGATTACTAAAAACATTTATGTCCAGGTTGCCTAATGCTCTCAAATGTCAATCCTGTTTATGACAACATATTTGTTTCTTCCTAAGACTATATATTCAACCTCAGCCCTGATGCAAATGTCTAATCCTATCACTCACTTTATACTTTCCCTGATTTCCTAATGTCTCTATTGATGTCTGCTTTCCTAAATATTTTCACCAGTTCACAATTTTGACTAACACTTCACATGTGCTGACATTTACATTCACTGTCTATGTGATACCCTATTGCTAAAGAACTTTTGTTACAATTCCTCTACTCACTCTTCTTCTTAAACCTACAGAATATCTTCCTAATCCTACCGACTATCCCAGTTTGAGTGGATACTCACTTCTACATTCAATCATCCAAGGTACAAGGTCTTATGCCATTGATTATTGATTTATCTGAAACATCTATGCAGAACATGTATCAAAGCTAAGTATCCCAATAAAGAGCGCAATGCCCTAGTGGGATTCCAATCTTACCTAGATTTCTGTTTTCATACTTATATTTCACCTATATATTCTTATAAATATCACAGGTTCCCAATACCATTATTCATCAAGCAGAATGATTCCTAACCCAAATCAAACCTGTTATTAAGCGAAACGATACACTGTTCCCTCAATCTAACTTTACAGAAGAGCAGGGACAGTGTTGGTCCAAAAATAGAGGAATGCAGTGAATCTTCCACCTGTTGAAAAACTCAAAGTTTCATGCAGAAGTGATCCCTGGAGAAGATATAGGCACCACTGAAGGACCTGAGAGAGCAAAAGTCAACTTCTATGGCAAACAACCTGGTCAGGATGAAAGGTTGTTACTGAATCAGCCTCTCTGTTCTTTTTTTTATTATTGGTTGTTCAAAACCTTACAAATCTTTTGACATAACATATTCATACATTAGCATACATTAGCTTCAAGTGATTTATGAACTCCCATTTTTACCCCAGATACAGATTGAAGAATCACATCGGTTACACATCCACATTTTTACATAATTCCATACTAGTAATTGTTGTATTCTGCTACCGTTCCTATCCTCTACTATCCCCCCTCCCCTCCCCTCGGATCTTCTCTGTCCACCCCATCTACTGTAATTCATTTCTCACCTTGTTTATTTTCCCATTCCATTCACAACCTCTAATATGTAATTTAGTATAACAATGAGGGTCTCCCTCCATTTCCATGCAATTCCCCTTTTCTCTCTCTTTCCCTCCCACCTCATGTCTCTGTTTAATGTTAATCTTTTCTTCCTGCTCTTCCTCCCTGCTCTATTCTTAGTTGCTCTCATTATATCAAAGAAGACATTTGGTATTTGTTTTTTAGGGATTGGCTAGCTTCACTAAGCATAATCTGCTCTAGTGCCACCCATTAGAATATGGACTCAAACAGTCCTGTTTGGAGAGCTGGTCCCGGGTGCCTATGGTTGATATACATTCTAACTTGTGAAAGTGTCACAGGACGTAGGGGCAGCCTCCATCTCATGGGACCCTTGGAAGCAACTGTTAGTACAAAGTTGTTGCTAAGGCAGTGACCTCATTCAGTTCCTGAAGGAAGTGACCTCACCTCACTTCCTTGGTGATGGAACTCTAAGAACTTGGGATGCAGGAAGACAGGCACCCAGAGCCTGTCCCAGTCCCAGTCCCAGTGGTCTCACTTGTTTGGATATACCAAGGACAGAGTCAGTCTTTCTTGGTACCTACTGATATGAGAATGGCCAAAAGCCAGAAAAGCTCTAAAGAGGGGCCTTTCCTGAGAAAGCAGATAGTGGTTCACCAGTGGCTCCTGACATCTTCACAGAGTTGGTTAAAGAGACCAGATCTGAGACAGGACAGGCCATTTCGGGGGAACATACTATAACCCACCAGTCAGAGGACACTCTGGATAGTCACAGACCTACTTTGGGGAAGGAGGTGCCTCTGTGGGTGTCGCTGTGTGTTTGTGGATTTGCCTCATGTTCTGAGAATAGATAGAAAAGGCGGTTTGTTTGGTTTTGAGTGAACTGTTTCTAGTAAGTCATTTGACAACGCGAGTGTTTCTATGTCTGTGTATCCCACTGTGTCCATGGTTATAGACATTAGAAAAGATAATGCATTAATTGATGTGTCCTGTCTAGTAGAAAGCTTCCCATCATTTATTCTGCCAAATTGATGAATGGATTTTGGCTTGCCTTATCGATGGGCAACACGCGCTATCTTCCAAAGTTCGTGCGTTCTTCCTGAATTCTGGCCACTCTACAGAATAGGCTCATGGTTTTGTGTCCAATATATTTACCATTTCCAAACCCTGTTACATGGCCATGTACTGGATAGCTGAAGGGAATGGCGAGCATCTCAGAAAACTCAGATATCAGTGTGACCAATAAAGTCTCAGTGGAGAAACCCTGCTTTGCTTACCTATTGTTCTGTTGCCCTGAATGTCAGGAAGGTCTTTGTTTCAGGCCACCCCTTTGTGAAGCCTGAAGAAAACAGGTTTCAAATGGAAATGAATGGGCATCACCTGTGGCTCTTTGCTTAATTGCTTTGAAAAGGGATGTGTCTGAATCAGCCTCTTGGCCCTGTTTGAGGCAATGGCTTAGATTCTCACCACCTGATGTATCTTAAGAATGATCCCATGTGTGCATTCAAAACCAAAATGGCCAAAAGAGCAGTCATTGTGGATGAAGTCTCTCCCCTTCCTCTTTTAGGTTCCTGACCTCCATCAAGTGAGAATAGGGATCCTTTGGGTCAAATGATTTCTTCAAAGCCCTGCAGAAGCTAGCCGATATGTGCTTGGGTTTTATAATGACTCCAATTCACATAAAAAAATAAACCCCACAGTCAGTAGGCCTCAAATTAGAGAAGCAGAGAAGTATTAACAGCAGGCCTATTTGATCACTCCTAGTTCACAGGAAGTGTGTCCAGGCAACCCTGATTTTAGGCCATTAAGGGGCAAGGGAGATTATTTTGGAGACTGTCTTGGGTTTCACCCCTCATGGAAACATCCAGCCAGAGGTTATGATGAGTGTCTATATGAAAGATCATGAGGGCCATGTGGGAGTGTTTTGGTTTTAATTGTGGCCATTTGTTTGGTGTTTGGAAGAGATGACTGGGTCCACCTTTACATGAACTCTGGTGTGATTCCCCTTAGAGAGTGAGTTCTGGAACTGAACTCAGAGAATTATTGCCATGAATTGTGTTGGGATTTTCGGAGGCCATGCATGAGAGTCCCCCTTGAAAACTGAGATCTATGTGCAGGGTGGCTTTCAACAGAGCACTGGGAATCACAGCCAAGATATCACGTGGTTTTATTCTGAATGACTTGTCAGCCATATTTGAGAGTCGAAAGACACATGGACCTCATTGTAGACCTCAATGGGACTGGCTTCATGTGACCATTTGGCCACTTTTTGAGAAGCCTTGCCTGTGAGAATTCTCCAAAGCTTTCATTGAAATGTGCTTCCTCTACATTTAATGGTTCTGGAGTGAATTTTAACCCACAGTGCCTCCAACATCATCATTGAAAAATGGCTACAAAAATACCATAAAATTTTTGAAATTCCCATGACCAGGTGGCAATGGAGGACCTTTGGATGTCCTGTTGCTGATCATGAGTATACCAGACAGTGCTTTGATTGACTCGGTTTCATGAAAATCGTGTAGAACAGAGATGCCAATAAGTTGGAGCCTGCTGAGTAGTGGGCCTAGAGCCGTGGTGGTCAGGTGTATGATAAAACATCTGTGGTGGGGCCTGTGGATCTTTCATTGGCTTCCAAATGGCTTGTGACTGACATGGTGCAGCAAGCAGTCCCTTCTATATAAAGGCATCTTGTAATACTGAGAGATTTCAGGGCAATGTTCAGAATCATGTTGCTATGGTCAATGGGGCAATATATGTGGGCTAGAAGTATGTTTGGTGCATTCTCCTGCAGAAACTGACCCACCACATGTGACAGAACTCCCTCCAGCACTGTGACCCACTAGAACTCCTTGTATTTTTGAATCAAATAGCAAACTCCCAGTGTAGCAGCAAGAAACACCATGAAATTTGGAGGATGACCAAATGGCTTCACAGTCCACATGGGGAGACACTTAGTCCCCAGTGGTCACAGTTTACCTACAAAGAGCAAATTCAGCACTGCTGCCTCATCTTCACTGGAAAATAAGAAACCATGTCCTGCAGGTCACATAGATGTAGACCCAGCTTTGATGGTCTCACTACAAATGAAGCTAAAGCTCCAGAAAACAACATATTTTTCAGGTGCCCAACCTCAGAGGCAGTTCTTCAAGAAGTCTTTAGGCCAGCAGAGCTCCATGTTTGTGGAGTGTTCACCCTATCCCTTACTTTTGGGAACTCCTCTACCACCTGCAGTGTTGTGAACTACTGAGCATATTCCATTCCAGATATGTATTCACAGATTTTCTAACACTTCTCCTCTAATTGTGTCTTACTTGGGGCAAAAGTAATGTCAAGCCATAGTTCTTGATGAGAGTGGGAACATTTTTGTGTAGCACATATTTGCATACACATTGGATTCATTTTCCAATTTTCCATTTGAAATACTGAATCCCTGACACTAACCCCTACCCTACTAGACTCTGACTACTAATTGTAATATCATGGAAAATAATAACCCAATCAGAATAGAAATACAAGCAGTTAAGAGGAGGCATGTTTGGTATTCTTGGACTTGCCTTTTGCATTATATCGGGTAGGAGTTATAAATCTAGTCAATTTTTTTGTTGAAATAGTTCTCCATGTGTTTTTAAAGTTAACAAACATGTGAATTTATGTCTCCCTTTCTCTGTAGCCTAGTCAGCAAATGTATTTTTATATGCATATATAGAATCCTACCTAGTATCACACGTACATTTTTGTGAGGTGGCTGACTTGGCAGATACAAATTGTGAGAAGATATCACTCCTCCTAAATGCTGTTGAAACTGAAAATTCAACCTATGGCTGAGCCTCCTATTTGAACAACATTATACATAAATCTATGTTCAGTAAAATTAATATTTTTGGATCTCTGGATGATATGTATTTCACGATAAATTTCGGTTGGCATACATAATGCTACATTATAATGTCTCTCTGTGTATATATATATATATATATATATATATATATATATATATATATACTCTCAAGATTTTTCAAAATATGAAATATATGTGCCTTATTGTGCACTCCCCAAATTCATTCATATCATGAATGTGGATTTACAATCAACTTTTCAAAAGATAATTCTCAGAAATATTCATCAACCTGAAATACATATTGGTTGCCTAGTACTGAAAACTATCTTCAGTAAATGGTGCATACAAAACCTAATATTTCGACATTGCAAGTTGGCCGCGAATAGAGTGCATCACACCCAGTGTACCACGCCACATTGCAGGTGAATAACGAGTTAGAATGACAAAAGACTATCTTGTTAGGATCTTACAGAAAAATGGGTGTGGACCGAAACCTAAAAGAATGATTTCCACCAACGAGGTCCGGTAATTGAGTCTCAAACGCGAGCCAAATATGCAATCGAAGATCTGGGCTTACTGATCCGTGCGGCCCGCCCCGTGGCTACAGACGTCGGGGCACCACCGAGAAGCGACTAGCATCCAGGGAGAAACGTTGCTGCAGATTCTGTGGAATCCTGCCGGCTGACCCCCCACTGAGCCCCAGGCGGAGTTCGGGATCTTAGTCAGGGAAGGAAGCGCTACAGTTCTATCCCCCACAATGGAAACTCCACCAAGGAAACCAACGGCAACCATCTTGGAGAGCTGAAGTAACCACCGCCACTCTCCGACAGATTGCAACAATAAAACAGTTGTGTGTTTTCCGCTCATCTCCCATAGAGTAGGATATTTGCATAAAATCTTTCCTAAACTTTCCAGGGGAGGGATTATCAGAGAGAGCCTGAATAAAGATGGGGGGGGGAAACTAGAGGCACCTGACCTTCTACTCCCCCTCCCATCAGTGGTGAAAACAAAATCTGTCTAGCCAGCGATGGGGAAGGGGCAAACGGAAAAAAAAAAAAAAAAAAAACAATAGAGTGCTGGGGTTCCCAATAGACACAATCCACACCCAAGAAACAACAGGCCAGAGTACAGTTTGAGCTGCCGAGGGCATTACTCAGGGGAAAACTGGTGTAGCAGGAGAAACCAGGACTAGCAGGAGAAACCAGGGGACTAGAGGCCAGGCCCGCGTGACTTTGCGCCTTGAGAACGCTCGCCCGCCGGCAACAGCCGGCCCGCTGCAGGTGCGACTGGACGGCTGGAGACCGCCTGCCCACCAGCGACCAATCACCTGCCATATGCCTGCCCTAATGGGTGGCTAGAGATCGCACAACCGCCGGTGACAGCCCACCCGCTGACTGCGTGACTGGACAGCTTGTGACCGCCTGCACACCCGCGACCAGGAGCTGAAAACAAACAGAGACAGTACAGTCCCACACCCCCATGCGAACACCAGGGCAAAGAGCCTGGGGCCCACCATAGCAGAGAGGTGACATCACTGGAGCTCGGCCGTCGGAATTTTTTCCCAGTGGAATCCACTTTAGCATGCACAGTCTACCAACACAAAGGAGCTACAATAGAGATATATAAAACCAAAACAAATATATAGAAGAGAGCAGAAACACAGCAATCAAACGGAGATGGAAAGTAATGTGAACTTCATGAAAAAACAAGGGAAAAAGGTGTACAAATAATGCCGGACAACTTAATTCTACAGGAGGACCTAGAATCATCAGAAACAGGGATAGGGAAAAAACTCAATGCATCCCTAACTCAGATGGAAAGAAATATTAGAGAAGACATGAGGCAGCAAGTCCAAGCAATAAAAGAATATTTTGAAAATGAATTAAACAAACAAATTCAAATGGCAAAGAAGGAGCTTTACCAAAAGACAGAGTTCTTAAAAAAATCAAACAGTAATCCTAGGAATGCAGAAAAATATAAACCACATTAAAAACTCAAACGAGAATATTGTAAATAGACTAGATTAAGTAGAAGTCAGAAGATCACATAATGAAGACAAAGTTTATCAACTTGAAAAGAATATAGTCAACACAGAAAAGATGCTTATATCCCATGAGCAATCTATTTAAGAGATATGGGATGTCATAAAAAAACAAATTTGAGAGTCATCAGGATAGAAGAAGGCATTGAGATTCAAACCAAAGGAATGGACAACATATTAAATGAAATAATTCTAGAAAACTTCCCAGAGATAAAAGATGGAATGGATTGCCAAATCCTTGAAGCCTACATGACCTCAAACATTCAAAACCATAATAGACCAAGTCCAAGACATAGAATTATCAAGATAGCTAACATACAGAACCAGGAGAGAATATTAAAAGCTAAAAGAGAAATGAGGCAGATTACATTCTGGGGTAAACCAATTAGGTTAACGACTGAATTTTCATCACAAACTTTGAAAGCGAGTAGATCCTGGAACAATGTATTTCAAACGCTGAAAAATAATGGATTCCAACCAAGAGTACTGTATCCATCAAAATTAAGTTTGGGATTTGACAATGAAATTAGTGTCTTTCACGATAAACAAAAGCTAAAAGAATTTGCAGAAAGAACACCAGCACTGCAAAGCATTTGAGCAAAATACTAGAAGAAGAGGAATTGAAAAATAGTGCCCCAAACTAACAGCAGGAGGTATCTCAGTAAAGGGGGAGGAAAATAACCAAAAAGTAAAAACTAGCCAAACTAAAAATAAATAAATAAATAAATAAACATGAATGAAAGTAAAAATCATATTTCAATTGTAACCTTAAATGTTAATGGCATAAACTCACCAATCAAGAGACATAGGTTAGTAACCTGAATCAAAAAAACAAATCCTACAGTCTGCTGCCTTCAGGAGACTCATATGATAGGTAAAGAAATAAACAGGCTTAAAGTAAAAGGTTGGGATAAATCATACCACTCACATGGCCCTCGGAAGCAAGCAGGAGTAGCCATACTCATATCAAATAAAATCAATTTCAAACCTACGTTAATAAAAAGGGATAACGAAGGACACTATGTACTGTTAAAAGGAACCATCCACCAACAAGACATAACAATTATCAATTTGTATGCACCAAACAATTGAGCTGCAACGCTCATGAAACAAACTCTCCTCAAGTTCAAGAGTCAAATAGACTACAACACAATAACTACGGGTGACTTCAACACACTGATCTCGCCATTAGAAAGATCCTCTAGACAAAAACTGAATAAAGAAACTATGGAATTCAACAGCACAATAAATAACCTAGGCTTAACCAACATATATAGAATATATCAACCATCCTCAAGTGGATACACGTTCTTCTCAGCAACACAAGGATCCTACTCAAAGATAGTTCATATATTATGCCATAGGGCAACCCTTAGTAAATATAAAGGCTTGGAGATAATACCATGCACCATATCTGATCATATTGGAATGAAACTGGAAATAAATGATAAAAGAAGGAAGGAAAAATCCTACATCATATGGAAAAATGAACAATATTCTACTGAATGATCAGTGGGTTACAGAAGACATAGAGGAGGATATAAAAAATTCTTATAGACAAATGACAATACAGACACAACATACTGGAATCTATGGGACACAATGAAAGCAGTTTTAAGAGGGAAATTCATTTCTTTGAGTTCTTTCCTCAAAAAAATAAAATAAATGAACTCACACTACACCTCAAAAACCTAGAAAAAGAAAAGAAAAACAAAAGCAAATGTAGTAGAAGACAAGAAATAATTAAAATTAGAGCAGAAATCAACGAAATTGAAACAAAAAAAACATTGAAAAAATTGATAAAACTAAAAGTTGGTTCTTTGAAAACATAAATAAGATCGACAGGCCCTTAGCCATGCTAACAAAGTGAAGAAGAATGAGAACTCAAATTACTAACATAATGCATGAAAAAGGCATTATCACAACAGACACTACAGAAATACAGAAGATAATTAGAAAGTATTTTGAAACCCTATATTCAAATGAAATAGAAGATAGTGAAGATATCAATAAATTTCTTAAGTCATACGATGTGCCAAGATTGAGTCAGGAAGACACACACAATTTAAACAGACCAATAACAAAGGAAGAAATACAAGAAGCCATCAAAAGACTACGAACCAAAAAAAGCCCTGGAGCGGATGGGTATAGAGCGGAGCTCTACAAAACCTTAAAAGAAGAATTAATACCAATAATTTTCAAGCTATTTCAAGAAATAGAAAATGAAGGTGCTCTTTCAAATTCATTCTATGAGGCCAAAATCACCCTGATCCCGAAACCAGACAAAAACACTTCAAAGAAACAAAACTACAGACCAATATCTCTAATAAACTAGGATGCAAAAATTCTCAATAAAATCCTGGTGAATGTAATACAAAAGCATATCAAAAAATTGTGCACCATGATCAAGTAGGATTCATCCCAGGGATGCAAGGCTAGTTCAATATACGGAAATCCATTAATGCTATTCACCACATCAATAGACTTAAAGACAAGAACAATATGATCATCTTGATAGATGCAGAAAAAACATTCGACAAAGTTCAGCCTCCCTTTATGTTCAAAACACTAGAAAAACTAGGGATAACAGGAACTTACCTCAACATTGTAAAAGCTATATATGCTAAACCTCAGGCTAGCATCATCGTAAATGGAGAAAAACTGAAGGCATTCCCTCTAAAATCTGGAACAAGACAGGGATGCCCTCTATCACCACTTCTATTCGATTTAGTTCTTGAAATACTAGCCAGAGCAATTAGACAGACAAGAGAAATTAAAGACATAAAAATAGGAAAAGAAGAACTTAAATTATCGCTATTTGCAGATGACATGATAATATATTTAACAGACTCAAAAGGGTCTACAAACAACTGCTAGAGTTAATAAATGAATTCAGCAAAGTGGCAAGATATAAAGTCAACACACATTAATCAAAGGCATTCCTGTATATCAGCAGAAAAACTTCTGAAATGGAAATGAGGAAAACCACTCCATTCACTATATCCACAAAGAATATAAGATACTTGGGAATCATCCTAACGAAAGAGGTGAAAGATTTATATAATGAAAACTACAGAACCCTAAAGAGAGAGATAGAAAAAGATCTTAGAGGATGGAAAAATGTACTTTGTTCATGGATAGGCAGAACTAACATCATCAAAATGTTGATATTACCCAAAGTTCTCTACAGGTTTAAATCGGTGCCAATAAAAATCCCAACAGCATTTATTGTAGAAATGATAAAGCAATCATGAAATTCATATGGAAAAACAAAAGACCCTGAATACCAAAAGCAATTCTAAGCAGGAAGTGTGAATCTGGAGGTATAGCGATACAAGAGTTCAAACTGTACTACAAAGCAATAGTAATAAAAACATCGTGGTACTGGTACCAAAACAGGCAGCTGGACCAATGGAATAGAATAGAGGACACAGAAACCAATCCACAAAATTACAACTTTCTTATATTTGATAAAGGGGCTAAAAACATGCAATGGAGGAAAGATAGCATCTTCAACAAATGGTGCTGGGAAAATTGGAAATCCATATGCAACAAAATGAAACTGAATCCCTTTCTCTCACCATGCAAAAAGTTAACTCAAAATGGATCCAGGAGCTAGATATCAAATCAGAGACACTGCGTCTAATAGAAGAAAAAGTTGGCTACGATCTACATACTGTGGGGTCGGGCTCCACATTCTTTAATAGGATGCCCATAGCCAAAGAGTTAATAACAAGAATAAACAAATGGGACTCACTTAAATTAATTTTTTTTTCTCAGCAAGAGAAACAATAAGAGAGGTAAATAGAGAGCCTACATCCTGGGAACAAATTTTTACCCCTCACACTTCAGATAGAGCCCTAATATCCAGAATATACATAGAACTCAAAAAAATTAAACAATAAGATAACAAATAACCCAATCAACAAATGGGCCAAGGACCTGAACAGACACTTCACAGAGGAGGACATTCAATCAATGAACAAGTACATGAAAAAATGCTCACTATCTCTAGCAGTCAGAGAAATGCAAATCAAAACCACCCTATGATACCATCTCACTCCAGTAAGATCGGCAGCCATTATGAAGTCAAACAAAATAAGTGTTGGTGAGAATGTGGGGAAAAGGGTACACTTGTACACTGCTGGTGGGACTGCAAATTGGTGAGGCCAATTTGGAAAGTACTATGGTGATACCTGGGAAAGCTGGGAATGGATCCACCATTTGACCCAGCTATCACCCTTCTCGAACTATTTCCTGAGGATCTTAAAAGAGTGTACTGTAGAGATACTGCTACATCAATGATCATAGCTGCACAATTCACAATAGCTAGACTGTGGAACCAACCTAGATGCCCTTCAATAAATGAATGGATAAAAAAAATGTGGCTTTTATACAAAATGGAGTATTACTCTTCATTAAAAAATGACAAAATCATAGAATTTGCATGGAAATGGATGGCATTAGAGCAGATTATGCTAGGCGAAGCTAGCCAATCCTTAAAAAAACAAATGCCAAATGTCTTCTTTGATATTAAAAGAGCAACTAAGAACAGAACATCGAGGAAGAGCATGAGGAAAAGTTTATCATTAAACAAAGACGAGTTGGGGGAGAGAAAGGGAGAGAGAAGGGAAAGCATATGGAAATAGTAGGAGACCCTCAATGTTACACAAAATTACATATAAGAGGATTTGAGGGGAAATGGGGGGGAAACAATGGAGAGAATTGAACAACAGCAGATGAGGTAGAGAGGGAAGATAGGAGGGGAGGGGAGGGGGGATAGTGGGGGATAGGAAAGGTTGCAGAATACAACAGTCACTAATATGCTATTATTCAAAAATGTGAATGTGTAACCAATGTGATTCTGAAATTCATATTTGTGGAAAAAATGGGAGTTCATAACCCATTTGAGTCAAATGTATCAAAGATGATATATCATGAGCTTTGTAATGTTTGGAACAACCAATAGAAATAAATAAATAAATAACGGTTTAAAATTGAGAGGGAAGAAATCAGCTAAAAATGGGTTGAGATGCATTCATTTTGCTAAGCAGAAACTTTGTTTCGTTTAGTTGTAACTATCACAAATTTATTTTACCAGGAAATTGGCTTTTGAAAATGCACATAAATTGAGATTAAAGGATAATTCACCTACCTTCATGAAAAATTCATAGCATTTTCTATATTTTTCATATTTCATTTTTTTTCGTGAATATTTTGTCATGGACCAGGTCTAGTCTTAGGCTATTCTTCCAGAATACTACCTCATCTGACAAATTCGTACAATGTGTTGGATTGTTGTTTTCACCTTTTATTTAATAGTTTCTAGCTGATAATGTGTATTTTCTTTATCTTTATTTGCACATATATACCCAACAATATCTTTGCATTTTATGTTTTACTGGGGAAGAGACTCATCAAAAGCTCTTTGTTATATGTATCAACAATCAGACATTTAGAGCACACAATTATTCTTAATTTTGCATGAAAATATCTTTGTACTATTTTCTTATACAGATTTAGAATTATTAATAATGTCCCTACTGTAATAAGTAATTATTTACAAGAAGAATTAAACAATTGACTTTATATCAATTATGAATATGAAAAGTACTAAAATAAGCATTTGGCAATTAATACACAATTGATAGAAATTGAAATCACAAGAAAGCCTTTAAAATGTCAGTGCATATGGTCCTTAAATAACAGGTTATTCAAAAAACTTTTTCTAATTCATAAGATTTAATATGCCGTATTATAGCTTAATGTGATATAAAACCTTAAATTATCAGTATTGATAAAAAGAATGATACCTGTTTATTTAAATATGTTTATTTGATTTTCACTGTAAGATGTTAATTCTGGAAGGCTTGAGAATTAAGAAAGTTTTGGTCTATATTATTTTTAACAGGCTAATCAAAGTACTTTTAAATGTATATGTATGTATATATATATAATATGTAATGCATATGCATGAATATAGATACATATGTATAAAAATTTATTTTAATATATCTATCAGGTGATTATAATTATTAAATTTTCTCAAGAAAAGAACAATGACTATAAAAAGCAGTCTTAAATTTAAATTTCATAGCATACTACTGTTTGTAATGACATGAGAGAAAAACAGATATGAAAGGAAAACGAAAAAGCAAGAGAGAGAAGGGGGAAAATGAGGAAGAAAGTGAGTAAAGATGAGGGAGAGGCATGTTCGATGTAAAGATAAAAGTGGAGGGGCTGGGTTTGTGGTTCAGTGGTAACATGCTTTTCTAGCATGTGTGGGACACTGGGTTCTATTCTAAGCACGACATACAAATAAACAAAATGAAGGTCAATCACAACTCAAAAAATTAAAAATAAAAAAGTAGAAATATTACCAAAACTCCAAGCTTTTATGAATGTTAAATTAAAAAAATTATGTTACATAGCCTTATGTAATTTCTAGACTATCCAAAAGAGTCATTCAATGTTAGATTATTAGTGCGATAACTAAAAATCCATTGCTCTTTTCTCAACATTCTGTGGCATGCTAGTGGTAAAATAAATTCTATTATAACACCAAAAAAAAAATCTAATATTTCTATAGTAACTGACCCAGTTTAATATCAAGGCTAGCAGATTCCTATGGGACATGATGTGTATTTTGACATTCATTTTTATTCAACACTGGAACATTACTATTTCTTCAGTTTATGCACATCATAGGATATATATTTCTTCCACATGTTCGCTAATTTATACGCATTTGTTTCACTTTCAGTCACT
This sequence comes from Callospermophilus lateralis, assembly GCF_048772815.1. Classification (NCBI taxonomy): domain Eukaryota; kingdom Metazoa; phylum Chordata; class Mammalia; order Rodentia; family Sciuridae; genus Callospermophilus; species Callospermophilus lateralis. Next base: position 423,525 of record NW_027511764.1, on the reverse strand, counting down.
TCCTGCTTCAAAACACATGTATTTCTCTATGTTTCTTGACTGCTCTTTTCATGAGACTTCTTTCCAAACTCATTATTTTCGATTTCCATTATCACATTTGAAGCAAAACTCATACACCCGTCATGATAAACTAAACCCTAATATTACCATTAGATGTACAACTAGCTGGAATGAATGATTGTATATCAATATAAGATTTCTTACTTAGTTTCAGATATCAATTAAATCCATTATTTAAAGTGGAACCAGTTATATTATTTATTCACAATATGGTCTTTTCATGCATTATCTCTATATTCATAGACACAGGATACACCTCTTTGTACCCCCAATACTAATTTATACGTCTTCAAAATATTGCTCCCAGAAATGGTTTAAGAAATGCACATGTCACCTGATTTACATATACATTTTATCACAGTAATATTCTGGACACAAAACGCAAAGGTGACACTTATGATTTTACCAAACCTAAATGGAAAGTGAACATGGATTACTAAAAACTTCCATGTCCAGTTTGCCTAATGCTCTCAAATGTGAATCCTATTCTTGACTACATATTTGTTTCTTCCTAAGATTATATATTCAACCTCAAGCCCGTTGAAAATGTCTAATCTTATCACTCACTTTTTCATTTGCCTGATTTCCTAATGTCTCTATTGATATCTGCTTTCCTACATATTTTCCCCAGATTATCATTGTGACTGACTCTTCACATGTGCTCACATTTACATTCAATCTCTACCAGAAACCCTATTGCAAAAGAACTTTTGGTCCAAATCCTATACTCACTCTTAGTTCTAAACCTACAGACTATCTTTCTAATAATACCGACTATCCCTTTTTGACTAGAAGTTCTCTTTGACATTCCATCATTCAAGGTACAAAGTCCTATGCCATTGAACATTGATTTATCTGAGACATTTCTGCAGAACATAATTCAAAGCTAAGTATCCCAATCAAGGGCCCAATGCCCTTCTGGGCTTCAAATCTTACCTAGATTTCTGTTTTCATTCTTATATTTCACTTTTACATTCTTGTAAATATTACAGGTTCCCAATACCATTATTCATCCCGTGGAATGTTTCTTAACCCAAATTGAACTTTTATTAACCGTAACCATACACTCTTCCCTGAATCAAACTTTACAGAAGAGCAGGGACAGAGTTGCTTTTACAATACAGGAATGTAGGGGTTCTTAAACCTGCTGAGATCCTCAAAGGTCCATGCAGAAATGATCCCTGGAGAAGACGTAGGCAGCTATGAAGGAGTTGAGAGAGCAAAAGTCATCTTGCATGGCAAACCCCCTTGTCAGGATGAAGGGATGTGTCTGAATCAGTCTCTCTATCTAAATGTAGAGAAGATGGACTAAACCAGTCCTGTGTGGGGAGATGTTCCCAGGCGCCTATGTTTGTTATACCATTCTATCTTGTGAAATTGTCACCAAAAGTAAGGGCAGCCTCTATCTCATGGGACCCTTGGAAGCAAATGTTAAAACAAAGTGATTGCCAAGGTAGTGACCTCATACATTTCCTGAAGAAAGTGACCTACCTCACTTCCTTGGTGATGTAACTCTCTGAACTTGGGATCCAAGATGCCAGGCTGCCAGAGCCAGTCCCAGTCCCAATCCCAGTGGGCTAACTTGTCTGGATGTACCAAGGACAGAGTCAGTATTTCTTGGTATCTACTGATGTGAGGATTGCCAAATGCCAGGACAGATCTGAAGAGGGGCCTTTCCTGAGAAAGCAGGTAGTGGCTCACCGCTGGCTCCTGAGAACTTCACAGAGTTTGCAAAGGAGACAGATCTGAGACAGGACAGGACATTTCATTGGAACATAATACGGCCCAACAGACAGAGGTCACTCCAGATAGTCAGAGACCTACTTGCGGGAAGGAGATGCCTTTGTGAGTGTGAGTGTCAGTTTGTGGTTTTGTCTCATGTTCTGAGAATAGGTAGGAAAGACAGTTTGTTTGGTTTGGAATGGACTGTTTCTAGTAAGTCTTTTGACAAGGTGAGTGATTCTATGCCTGTGTATCCCACTGTGTCCGTGGTTGTAGACATTAGAAAAGAGAATGCATCAATGGATATGTCCTGTCTTGTAGAAAGCTTCCCAGCATTCATCCTGCCCAATTTATGAATGAACTGCAGCTTGCCTTATGGAGGGACAACACCTACTATCTTCCTAAGCTCCTGTTTTCTTCCTGAATTCTGGCAACTCTGCAGAATAGGCTCATGGTTTTGTGTCCAAGATATGTACCACCTCCAAGCTCTGTAACATGGCCATGTTCTGGATAGCGGTAAGGAATGGCGAGCATCTCAGAAAACTCAGATATCAGTGTGACCAGGAAATTCTCAGTGGAGAAACCCTGCTTTGGGCCATTCTCTTACCTATGTTTCTGTTGCCCTGAATGTCAGAAAGGTCTTTGCCTCAGGCCACCCCTTTGTGAACCCTGAAGAAAACAGTTTTCAAATGAAAATGAATGGTCATCACCTGTGGCTCTTTGCTTAGTTTCTTTGGAAATGGATGTGTCTTAATCAGCCTCTTGGACCTGTGTGAGGTTGTGGCTTAGATTCTCAGCACCTGATGGATCTAAAGAAAGATCCCATGTGTGCATCCAAACCAAAATGGCAAAAAGATCAGTTATGGTGGATGAAGTGTCTTGCCTTCCTTTGTTATGTTCCTGACCTACATCAAGTGAGAATAGGGATCATTTGGTTCAAATGAAATCTTCAAAGCCCTAAACAAGTGCTTGGGTTTTCTCATTATTCCAAATCACATAAAGAATCTATACCTGACAGGCAGTAGGCTTCAAAATGGAGAAGCAGAGCAGTATTAACTGCAGTCCTATTTTATCACTCCTGGTTCAAATGCAGGGTGTCCAGGCCCCCATGACTTTAGGCAAATGAGGGGTAAGAGAGCTTATTTTCGACACTAACACATACCCCACTAGACTCTGACTACTAATCCTAACATGATGGAGAATAATAACCAAAACAGAATAGAAATCCAAGCAGTTCAGAGGAGTCATGTTGTATAATTGGACTTGCCTTTTGCATTATATAGGGTAGGAATTATAAATCTACTCAATTTTTAATTAAAACAGTTCTCCATGTGTTTTTAAAGTTAACAAATATGTGAATTCCTCTCTCCCTTTCTCTGTGGCCTATTCAGCACATGTGTTTTTATATGCACATATAGAATCCTAACTGGTATCACATGTATATACTTGAGAGGTTGCTGACTTGGCAGATGCAAATTGTGAGAAGAGATCACTCCTCTTAATGCTGTTGGAACTGAAAATTCAAACTATTGGTGACCTTTCTAGCTGAACAAAATTATATATAATTCCATGTTCAGTAAAAAGTATATTTTGGGATGTGTGGATTATATATATTTCATAATAAATTTCGATTGGCATATATATTGCTACTTTTTAATGTCTGTGTGAGTGTGTGTGTGTGTATATATATAGGCATATGTATATATATGTATCTATATATATATATCTATATATCTATATATCTATCTATATCTATATCTATATCTATATCTATATCTATATATATATATATACACACTCTCCAGATTTTTGAAAATATGAAATATATGTGTCTTATTATACACTCCCAAAATTTATTCATGTTCATGTATGTGGATTTGTTATCAACTTTTCACAAGATTATTCTCAGAAATATTCATCCACCTGAAATACATATTTGTTTCCTAGTACTGAAAACTATCTTCAGTGAATGATGCATACAAATCATAATATTTCTACAGTTACTGACCAAGTTTAACATCAATGCAAGTAGATTCCTATGGGACATGATATGTATTTTGACGTTCATTTGTATTCAACACTGGTACATTACTATTTCTTCAGTTTATGCACATCATGGGATATATATTTCATCCACAAGTTCGCTAATTTATATCAATTTGTTTCACTTTCAATTACTTCCTGCTTCAGAACACACGTATTCCTCCATGTTTCTTGACTAGTCTCTTCATGAGACTTCTTTACAAACACATTATTTTCGATTTCCATAATTACTTTTGAAGCAAAACTCACACACCCTTAATGACAAACCATAACCCTCATATTACCATTAGATGTATAACTGATAGGAATGAATGACTGTGTATCAATATAAGATTTCTTATAAATTTTAAGATATCAATTTAATCCATTATTTAAAGTGGAATCAGTTATATTATTTATTCACAGTATCATCTATTCATGCATTATCTCTATATTCATACACACAGGGTACACCTCTTTGTACCCGCAATACTAATTTATACATCTTCAAAATATTGCTCCCTGAAATGGTGGAAAAAATACTTATGTCACCTGATCTACGTATACATTTTATCACAGTACTATTTTGGATACAAAATGCAAAGATCACACATATGTTTGTACAAAAGCCTAAATTGAATGGGAGCATGGATTACTAAAAACATTGATGTCTAGGTTGCCTAATTCTCTCAAATGTCCATCCTATTGGTGACTACATATTTGTTTCTTCGAAGATTATGTAGTCAACATCAACCCTGTTAAAATGTCTAATCCTATCACTCACTTTATACTTTGCCTGATTTCCTACTGTCTCTATTGATGTTTCCTTTCCTACATATTTTCCCCAGTTTACCTATGTGACTGACTCTTCACATGTGCTGACATTGACATTCATTCTATTACCGAAACCCTATTGATAAAGAACTTTTGGTCCATATCCTGTACTCACACTTCTTGCAAAACCTACCGACTATCTTCCTAATCCTATGGACTATCCCTGTTTGAGTGGATGTTCTTTTCTACAATCTATCATCCAAGGTACAAGGTCCTATGTCATTGATAATCAATTTATCTGAGACATCACTGCAGAACGTAATTCAAATCTAAGTATCCAAATCAAAGGCCCAATGCCAATATGGACTTTAAATCTTACTACATTTCTGTTTTCATACATATTTTTCAACTCTATGTTCTTATATATATCACAGATTCCCAATACCATTATTCATCCAGCAAAATGATTCCTAACCCAAAACAAACATGTAATTAACCCTAACAATAAACTGTTCCCTCAATCTACATTTACAAAAGAGCAGGGACAGAGTTGGTCTTACAATACAGGAAAGTAGGGGATTGTCCACCTGCTGAGAACCTCAAAGGTCCATGCAGAATTGATCCCTGGAGAAGATGTAGGCAGGTATGAAGGTCCTGAGAGATCAAAAGTCATCTTCCATGCCAAACAACCTGGTCAGGATGAAGGCTTTTGTCTGAATCAGCCTCTCTCTTCTTAATCTAGAGAAGATGGACCAAATGAGGCCTGTGTGGAGAGCTGTTCCCAGGTGCCTATGGTTGATATACCATTCTAACTTGTGAAAGTGTCACAGAAATACGGTCAGCCTACATGTCATGGAACACTTGGATGCATGTGTTAGGACAAACTGGTTGCCAAGGCAGTAACCTCATTCAGTTCCTGAAAGAAGTTACCTCACCTCACTTTTTTGTTCATGGCACTTTCTGAACTTGGGATCCAGGAAGCCAGGCACCTAGAGCCTGTCTCAGTCCCAGACCTAGTGGTCTCACTTGTTTGATATAACAAGGACAGAGTCAGTCTTTCTTGGTATCTACTGATGTGAGAATGGACAAATGACAGGAAAGCTCTTAAGAGGGGCCTTTCCTGAGAAAGAAGGCAGTGGCTAACTGCTGGCTCCTGACAACTTCACAGAATTGGCCATGGACACCAGATGTGAGATAGGAGAGGCCATTTCGGGGGAACATAGTATGGCCTATCAGTCAGAGGACACTCCGGATAGTCACAAACCTACTTGGAGGAAGGAGGTGCTTATCTGGCTGGGGGTGTGGGTTTGTGGTTTTTTTCTCATGCTCTGAGAATATGTCTGAAAGGCGGTTTGTTTGGTTTGGAGTAAAGTGTTTCCAGAAAGTCGTATGAAAAGGCGAGTGTTTCTATGTCTGTGTATCTCACTGTGTCAGTGGTTGTAGACATTAGCAAAGAGAATGCATCAATGGATGAGTCTTGTCTAGTAGAAAGCTTCCCAGCATTCATCCTTCCCAATTTATGAATGGACTGCGGCTTGCCTTATGGACCGGCAACACCTGCTATCTTCCTAAGTTACTGTTTGCTTCCTGAATTCTGGCCACTCTCCAGAATAGGCTCATGGTTTTGTGTCCAAGATATGTACCACCTCCAAGCTCTGTGACACGGCCATGTATTGGTTAAATGAAGGGCATGGCGAGCATCTCAGAAAACTCAGATATCAGTGTGACCAGTAAAGACTCAGTGGAGAAACCATGCTTTGGACCTTTTCCTTACCTAATGTTCTGTTGCCCTGAATGTCAGGAAAGTCTTTGCCTCAGGCCACCCTTTTTGAAGCCTGAAGAAAAGTTTTCAACTGCAAATGAAGGGGCATCAACTGTGGCTCTTTGCTTAATTGCTTTGGAAAGGGATATGTCTTAATCAGCCTCTTGGCCTTGTGTAATTCTGTGGCTTAGATTCTCTGCACCTGATGGATCTAAAGAGAGATCCCATGTATGCATCCAAAAGCAAAATGTCCAAAAGAGCAATCATTGTGGATGAAGTCTCTCTCCTTCCGTGGTAAGGTTCCTGACCTCCATTAAGTGAGAATAGGCCTCCTTTGGGTCAAATAAGTTCTTCAAAGCCCTGCAGATTCTAGCCCATAGGTGATTGGGTTTTCTCATGACTCCAATTCACATGAAGAATCTAAATCCCACCATCAGTAGGCCTCAAATTTAAGAAGCAGAGCAAAATAAACGGCAGGCCTATTTGATCACTCTTAGTTCACAGGAAGGGTGTCCAGGCCACCCTGACTTTAGGCAAATGAGGGGCAAGGAAGCTTATTTTGGACACTGTCTTGGGCTGCACCCCTCACAGAAACCTCCAGCCAGAGGTTATGATGAGTGTCTGTATGGAAGAAAATGAGGGCCATGTGGGAGTGTTTTGGTTTTAATTGTAGTCATTTTTGTGGCGGTTAGTAGAGATTACATGGTCCACCTTGGCTTGAACTTTGGTGGGATTCTGCATAAAGACTGAGTTCTCGTACTGAACTCAGAGAAGTATTGCCATGAATAGTGTTGGAATTTTAGGAGGCCACGCATGAGAGTCGCCCTTGGAAACTGAGATCTAGGCCCAGGGTAGTTATTCACAGAGCACTGGAAATCTCAGCCAGGATATCACATGATTTTGTTTGAAAAACTTGGCAACCATTGTTGAGAGTCAAAACACACATGGACCTCACATTGTAGACCTCAATGTTCCTGGATTCATGTGACCTTTTGGCCACTCTTTGGGAAGTCTTTCCTGTGAGAGATCTCCAGATATTTCATTGAAATGAGCTTCGTCACCATATAATAGTTCCAGAATGCCTCCAACTTCATCCTTGAAAAATGGCTAGGTCAATATATCATGAAATTTTTAAAATTCCCATGACAAGTTGGCACTGGAGATTCTTTGGATATCCTGTGGCCGATCATAAGAATAACAGTCAGTGCCTTGATTGACTGGTTTTCATAAAAATTGCGCAGAACAGTGATGCCAGGAAGTTGGAGCCTGCTGAGGAGTGGGCCTAGAGCATTGGTGGGCAGGTGTGTGATAAAACATCTGCGGTGTGGTCATGTGGATCTGCCTTTGGCTTCCAAATGGCTTGTGACTGATGTGGTGCAGCCAGCAGTCCCTTCAATGTAAAGGCATCTTGTTATATGCAGAGGTTTTAGGGAAATATTTAGAATCAGGTTGCTATGGTCAAGGGGGCAACTATGTGTGATATAAGCCTGTTAGGTGCATTCTCCTGCAGACCCTGACCCACCACACGTGATAGAACCCCCTCACGCACAGAGTAACAGTTGAATTCTTTGTATTTCTTGAAGCAAATACCAAAATCCCAGTGCAGCAGCAAGAAACACCACGAAAAGTGGAGAATGACCAAATAGCTTCACAGGCCCATGTGGATACACTTAGCCCCTCGTGTCCACAGTTTACCTACAAAGAGAGTATTCAGCACTGCTGACTCATGTTCAGGGAAAATAAGAAACCATGTCCTCCAGGTCACATAGATGAAGACGCTGATTTGATGGTCTCACTACAAACGAAGCTGAAGCTCCCGACAACAACATATATTTCAAGTGCCCACCCTCAGAGGCAGTTTCTCAAGAAGTCTTTACGCCAGCAGAGCTCCATGTTTTTGGAATGATTACACTGTCCCTTACTTTTGGAATCTCCTCTACCTCCTCCAAGGTTGTGAACTCCTGAGCATATTCCATTCCAGATATTTATTCACAGATTTTCTAACTCTTCTCTTCTAATTGTGTCTTACTCTGCGCGATTGTAATGTCAAGGCATTGTTCTGGATGAGAGTGGGAAGATTTTTGTGTACCACATATTTACATACACATTGGATTCATTTTCCAATTTTCCTTTCAAAATACTGAATACCTCACACTAACACTTACCCTACTAGACTCTGACAACTAATCCTAATAAGATGGAGAAAAATAAACCAAAAAAAAAATAGAAATACAAGCAGTTCAGAGAAGGCATGGTGTATAGTGGAATTGCCTTTTGCATTATTTAGGGTAGGAGTTATAAATCTAGTCAATTATTTGTTAAAATATTTCTCCATGTGTTTTAAAGTTAACAAATATGTGAATTCCTGTTTCCCTGTCTCTGTAGTCTATTCAGCACATGTATTTTTACATGCAATTATAGAATCTTACCTGATACCACACGTACATTTTTGTGAAGTGGCTGACTTGGCAGATACAAATTTTAAGAGATCACTCCTCCTAAACGCTTTAGAACTGAAAATTCAACCTATGCGTGAGCTTCCTAGTTGAACAACATTATACATAAATGCATGTTAAATAAAATAAATATTTTTGGATCTCTGGATGATATAAATTTCATGGTGAATTTCATATAGCATATATTATGCTATTTTTAATGTCTGTGTGTGTTTGTGTGTGTGTGTGTATATATATATATATATATATATATATATATATATATATATATATTCTCCAGATTTTTCAAAATATGAAATATGTGTCTTATTATACACTCCCTTAACTCATTCATATTCAAGTATGTGGATTTATAATCAAATTTTCTCAAGAGTTTTCTCAAAATATTCATTCTCCTGATATACATATTTGTTTCTTAGTACTGAAAACTAACTTTAGTGAATGGTGCATACAAATCCTAATATTTCTACAGTAACTGACCTAGTTTAACATCAACGCAAGTAGATTCCTATGGGACATGATGTGTATTTGGATGTTCATTTTATTCAACACTGGTACATTACTATTTCTTCAATTTATTCACATCATGGGATATATATTTCATCCACAAGTTCCCAAGTTTATAGGCATTTGTTTCACTTTCAATCATTTTCTTCTTCAGATCACATGTATTCCTCCATGTTTCTTTACTGGTCTCTTTATGAGACTTCTTTCCAAACACATTAATTTAGATTTCTATGATCACTTTTGAAGCAATACTCACACACCTTTCATGATAATCATAACCCTAATATTACATATAGATGTATTACTGGTTGGAATGAATGATATTATATCAATACAAGATTTCTTATAATATTTCATATATTAACTCAATCCATTATTTAAAGTGGGAAAAGTTAAATTATTTATTCAAAATGTGGTCTATTCATGCATTATGTCTATATTCATGGACACAGGGTACACCTCTTTTACCCCCAATAGTAATTTATAGGTCTTGAAAACATTACTTCCAGAAATGCTTGAAGAAATGCTCATGTCATCTGATCCACATATACATTCTATGACAGTAATATTCTGGACCAAAAATGCAAAGGTCACACTTATGATTGTACCAAAGCCTAAAATGAAAGTGAACATGGATTACTAAAAGCATCCATGTCCAGGTTTCCTAATGCTCTCAAATGTCAATCCTAATGGTCACTGCATATTTGTTTCTTCTTAAGATTATATATTCAAACTCAACAGTGTACAAAATGTCTAATCCTATCACTCACTTTATACTTTGCCTGATTTTGTAAAGTCTCTATTATTATCTGCTTTTCTACATATTTTTCAAAGTTCATCATTGTGACTGAATTTTCATATGTGCTGACATTTACATTCACTCTCTAACTGAAACCCTATTGCTAAAGAAATTTCCGTCCAAATCCTGTACTCACTCTTCTTCCTAAACCTACCGACTATCTACCTAATCGTACCGACTATCCCTTTTTGACTGAATGTTTTCTTCCTCATTCAATCATCCAATGTACAAGGTCCTATGCCATTGTAAATGGATTTATCTGAGAAATCTGTGCAGAACCTAATTCAACACTATGTATCCCAATCAAGGGCCTAATGCCCTTCTGGGCTTCAAATCCTAGATTTCTGTTTTCATACATATATTTTACCAATATAATTTAATAAATATCGCAGGTTCCCAATACCATTATTCATTGCGCAGAATGATTCCTAACCGAAATCGAACCTGTTATTACCCTAACCATCATCGCCTGGAGGTCATTCCTCAAAAAAAGGAAAAACCAACAAATAAATGAGCTCACACTTCATCTCAAAGCCCTAGAAAAGGATGAACAAAACAACAGCAAATGCAGCAGAAGGCAAGAAATAATTAAAATCAGAGCGGAAATCAACAAAATTGAAACAAAAGAAACTATTGAAAAAATCAACAAAACTAAAAGTTGGTTCTTCGAAAAAATAAACAAGATTGACAGACCCTTAGCCATGCTAACGAAGAGGAGAGAGAACTCAAATTACTAACATACAGGATGAAAAAGGCAATATCACAACAGATGCTACAGAAATTCAGAAGACAATTAGAAATTATTTTGAAAACCTATATTCCAATAAAATAGAAGATAGTGAAGACATCGATAAATTTCTTAAGACATATGATTTGCCCAGACTGAGTCAGGAGGATACACACAATTTGAACAGACCAATACCAATGGATGAAATTGAAGAAGCAATCAAGAGACTACCCACCAAGAAAAGCCCGGGACCGGATGGGTATACAGCGGAGTTTTACAAAACTTTTAAAGAAGAATTAATACCAATACTTTTCAAGTTATTTCAGAAAATAGAAAAAGAGGGAGCTCTTCCAAATTCATTCTATGAGGCCAACATCACGTTGATTCCGAAACCAGACAAAGACACATCAAAGAAAGAAAACTTCAGAACAATAACCCTGATGAACCTAGATGCAAAAATCCTCAATAAAATTCTGGCGAATCGGATACAAAGGCACATCAAAAAAATTGTGCTCCATGATCAAGTAGGATTCATCCCTGGGATGCAAGGATGGTTCAATATACGGAAATCAATAAATGTTATTCACCACATCAATAGACTTAAAGATAAGAACCATATGATCATCTCGATAGATGCAGAAAAAGCATTTGACAAGTACAGCATCCCTTGATGTTCGAAACATTAGAAAAACTAGGGATAACAGGAAATTACCTTGACATTGTAAAAGCTATCTATGCTAAGCCTCAGGCTAGCATCATTCTGAATGGTGAAAAATTGAAGGCATTCCCTCTAAAATCTGGAACAAGACAGGGATGCCCTCTATCACCACTTCTATTCAATATAGTTCTCGAAACACTGGCCAGAGCAATTAGACAGACGAAAGAAATTAAAGGCATAAAAATTGGAAAAGAAGAACTTAACTTATCATTATTTGCGGATGACATGATTTTATACATAGAAGACCAAAAAGGGTCTACAAAAAAACTACTAGAACTAATAAATGAATTCAGCAAAGTAACAGGATATAAAATCAACACGCATAAATCAAAGGCATTCTTGTATATCAGCAAAAAAACTTCTGAAATGGAAATGAGGAAAACCACTCCATTCACAATATCCTCAAAAAAATTAAAATACTTGGGAATCAACCTAACAAAAGAAGTGAAAGATTTATACAATGAAAACTACAGAACCCTAAAGAGAGAAGTAGAAGAAGATCTTAGAAGATGGAAAAATATACCCTGTTCATGGATAGGCAGAACTAACATCATCAAAATGGCGATATTACCAAAAGTTCTATATAGGTTTAATGCAATGCCAATCAAAATCCCAAAGGCATTGCTTGTAGAAATAGATAAAGCAATCATGGAATTCATATGGAAAAATAAAAGACCCAGAATAGCAAAAGCAATTCTAAGCAGAAAGTGTGAATCAGGCGGTATAGCGATACCGGATTTCAAACTATATTACAGAGCAATAGTAACAAAGACAGCATGGTACTGGTACCAAAACAGGCGGGTGGACCAATGGTACAGAATAGAGGACACAGAGAACAATCCACAAATTTACAACTATCTTATATTTGATAAAGGGGCTAAAAGCATTCAATGGAGGAAGGATAGAATCTTCAACAAATGGTGTTGGGAAAACTGGAAATCCATATGCAACAAAATGAAACTGAACCCCCTCCTCTCACCATGCACAAAAGTTAACTCAAAATGGATCAAAGACGTTGATATCAAATCAGAGACTCTGCGTCTTATAGAAGAAAAAGTTGGCTACGATCTACATATAGTGGGGTCGGGCTCCAAATTCCTTAATAGGACACCCATAGCACAGGAGTTAATAGCAAGAATCAACAAATGGGACTTACTCAAACTAAAAAGTTTTTTCACAGCAAAAGAAACAATAAGAGAAGTAAATAGGGAGCCTACATCATGGGAACAATATTTACTCCTCACACGTCAGATAGAGCCCTAATATCCAGAATATACAAAGAACTTAAAAAATTAGACAATAAGATAACAAATAACCCAATCAACAAATGGGCCAAGGACCTGAACAGAAACTTCTCCGAGGAGGACATACAATCAATCAACAAGTACATGAAAAAATGCTCATCATCTCTAGCAGTCAGAGAAATGCAAATCAAAACCACCCTAAGATACCATCTCACTCCCGTAAGATTGGCAGCCATTATGAAGTCAAACAACAACAAGTGCTGGCGAGGATGTGGGGAAAAGGGTTCTCTTGTACATTGCTGGTGGGGCTGCAAATTGGTGCGGCTAATTTGGAAAGCAGTATGGAGATTCCTGGGAAAGCTGGGAATGGAACCACCATTTGACCCAGCTATTGCCCTTCTCGGACTATTCCCTGAAGACCTTAAAAGAGCGTATTACAGGGATACTGCCACATCGATGTTCATAGCAGCACAATTTACAATAGCTAGATTGTGGAACCAACCCAGATGCCCTTCAATGGATGAATGGATTAAAAAAATGTGGCATCTATACACCATGGAGTATTACGCAGCACTAAAAAATGACAAAATCTTGGAATTTGCAGGGAAATGGATGGCACTAGAGCAGATTATGCTTAGTGAAGCTAGCCAATCCCTAAAAAACAAATACCAAATGTCTTCTTTGATATAATGAGAGCAACTAAGAATAAAGCAGGGAGGAAGAGCAGGAAGAAATGACTAACATTAAACAGAGACATGAGGTGGGAGGGAAAGGGAGAGAAAAAGGGAATTGCATGGAAACGGAGGGAGATCCTCATTGTTATACTAAATTACATATAAGAGGTTGTAAGTGGAATGGGAAAACAAACAAGGTGAGAAATGAATTACAGTAGAAGGGGTAGAGAGAGAAGATGGGAGGGGAGGGGAGGGGGGATAGTAGAGGATAGAAAAGGTAGCAGAATACAACAGTTACTAGTATGGTATGATGTAAAAATTTGGATGTGTAACCCATGTGATTCTGCAATCTGTACTTGGATAAAAAAGGGAGTTCAAAACTCACTTGAAGCTAATGTATGCTAATGTATGAAATATGATATGTCAAGAGCTTTGTAGGGTTTTGAACAACCAATAAAAAAAAAAGAAATTTCCGTCCAAATCCTGTACTCACTCTTCTTCCTAATCCTACCGACTATCTACCTAATCGTACCGACTATCCCTTTTTGACTGGATGTTCTCTTCCTCATTCAATCATCCAATGTACAAGGTCCTATGCCATTGTACATGGATTTATCTGAGACAACTGTGCAGAACCTAATTCAACACTACGTATCCCAATCAAGGGCCCAATGCCCTTCTGGGCTTCAAATCCTAGATTTCTGTTTTCATACATATATTTTACCAATATAATTTAATAAATATCGCAGGTTCCCAATACCATTATTCATCGCGCAGAATGATTCCTAACCCAAATCGAACCTGTTATTACACTAACCATACACTGTTCCCTCAATCTAACTTTACAGAAAAGCAGGGACAGAGTTGGTCTTACAATACAGGAGTGTAGGGAAACTTCCACCTGCTGAGAACCTCGAAGGTCCATGCAGAAATGATCCATGGAGAAGATGTAGGCAGCTATGAAGGACCTGAGGGAGGAAAAGTCAACTTCCATGGTAAACAACCTGGTCAGGATGAAGGGATGTGTCTGAATCAGCCTCTTTCATCTTAATGTAGAGAAGATGGACCAAACCAGGCCTGTGTGGAGAGCTGTTCCCGGGTGCCTATGGTTGATATACCATTCTAACTTGTGAAAATGTCAGAGCGAGTAGGTGCATCCTCCATCTCATGGGACCCTTAGAAGCAACTTTTAGGAAAAAGTTGTTGCCAAGGCAGTGGCCTCATTTAGTTCCTGAAGGAAGTGACCTCACCTCACTTCCTTGGTGATGGAACTCTCTGAACTTGGGATACAGGAAGTCAGGCACCCAGAGCCAGTCCCAGTTCATGTCCCAGTGGTCAAACTTGTTTGGATTTTCCAAGGACAGAGACAGTCTTTCTTGGTACCTACTGATGTGAGGATGGCCTAATGCCAGGAAGGTCTGAGGAGGGGCCTTTCCTGAGAAAGAAGGTAGTGGCTCACCGCTGGCTCCTAACAGCTTCACAGAGTTGGATACGGAGACCAGATCTGAGAGAGAACAGCCCATTATGGGGGAATATATTATGGCCCACCAGTCAAAGGATACTCCATATATTCACAGACCTACTTGGGGGTCTGTGTGGGTGTGGGTGTGGGTGTGGGTTTGTGGTTTTGTCTCATGTTCTGAGAATAGGTAGGAAAGTCGTTTTGTTTGGTTTGGTGTGAATTGTTTCTAGTAAGTCTTTTGACAAGGCGAGTGTTTCTATGTCTGTGTATCCCACTGTGTCCGTGGTTGTAGACATTAGAAAAGAGAGCGCATCAATACATATGTCCTATCTAGTAGAAATCTTACCAGCGTTCATCCTGCCTATTTATGAATGGTCTACGGCTTGCCATATGGATCGGCCACTCCTAATATCTTCCTAAGATCCTATTTTCTTTCTGAATTTTGGCCAAACTCCAGAATAGTCTCATGGTTTTGTGTCCAAGATATGTACCACCTTTAAGCTCTGTGACATGGCCATGTACTGGATAGCTGAAGGCAATGGTGAGCATCTCAGAAAACTCAGATATCAGTGTGATCAGGAAAGTCTCAGTGGAGAAACCCTGCTTTGGGCCTTTTGCTTACCTATTGTACTATTGCCCTTAATGTCAGGAAAGTCTTTGCCTCAGGCCACCCCTTTGTGAAGACTGAAGAGTTTTCAAATGGAAATGAATGGGCATCACCTTTGGCTCTTTGCTTAATTGCTTTGGAAAGGGATGTGTCTGAATCAGCTTCTTGGCCCTGTGTGAGGTTGTGGCTTAGATTCTCAGCACCTAATGGATCTAAAAAAATCCCATGTGTGCATCCAAAACCAAAATACCCATAAGAGCAGTCATTGTGGATGAAGTCTCTCACCTTCCTCTGTAAAGTTCCTGACCTCCATCTTTGAGAATAGGGATCCTTTGGGTCAAATGAGTTCTTCAAATCACTACAGAGGCTAGGCCATAGGTGCTTGGGTTTTCTCATGACCCCAATAAACATAAGGAATCTAAACCCCACAGTAATTAGGCCACAAAATGGAGAATCAGAGCAGTATTAAGGGCAGGCCTCTTTGATCACTTCTGGTTCACAGGAAGGGTCTCCCTGCCACACTGACTTTAAGCAAATGGGGGAAAGGGACCTTATTTTGGATACTGTCTTTGGCTTTGGCCCTCATGGAAACCTACAGCCTGAGGTTATGATTAGTGTCTATATGGAAGAAGATGAGGGCCATGTGGGAGTGTTTTGGTTTTAATTGTGGTCATTTTTGTGGCCGTTGGAAGAGATGACTGGGTCCACCTGGGCTTGAACACTGGTGTGATTCCCCTTAGAAACTGAGTTATGGAACTGACCTCAAAGAAGTATTGCCATGTATTGTGTTGGGATTTTAGGAGGCCACGCATGAGAGTCGCCCTTGGAAACTGAGATCAAGGCCCAGGGTGGCTTTCCACAGAGCACTGGGAATCTCAGGAAGGATATCACATGATTTTATTTTTAAAGAATTGGCAGCCATAGTTGCAAGTCAAAGCACAAAAGGATCACACATTGTAGACCTCAAATGCCTGGCTTAATGTGACCTTTTAGCCTGTCATTGGGAATCATTGCCTGTTAGAATTCTCCAGAGATTTCATTGAAATAAGCTTCCTCTCCATTTCATGGTTCCTGAATGAATTAAACCCCACAGTGCCTCAAACTTCATCCTTGAAAAAAGGCTAGATAAATACCATTAAATTTTTGAAAATCCCATGAACAGGTGTCAGTGGAGAACCTTTGGATGTCTTATAGATGATCATGAGTGTACCAGACAATGCCTTGATTGACTGGGTTTCATGAAAATCATGTAGAACAGAGATGCCAGTAATTTGGAGCCCGATGAGTAGTCGGCCTATAGCAGTGGAGTGTAGGTGTTTGTTAAAACATCTGTGATGGGGTCATGTGGATCTGCCATTGGCTTCCAAATGGTTTGTGACTGACATGGTGCAGCCCCCATACCCTTGTATGTAAAGGCATCTTGTTATACGGAGAGGTTTCAGGGCAATGTTTAGAATCAGATTGCTATTGTCAAGGGGGCAAGCTATGTGGGATAGAAGCCTGGTTGGTGCACTCTCCTGCAGACCCTTAACCAACACACGTGACAGAACTCCCTCCAGCACTCTGTCCTAGTTGACCTCTTCGTATTTCGTGAAGCAAATACTAAACTCCCAATGCAGCTGCAAGAAACACCATGAAAAGTAGAGGAAGACCAAATGGCTTCAAAGTCCACACTGGGAGACAATTTGCCCCCAAATGGCAACAAATTACCTACAAAGAGAGAATTCAGCCCTGCTGCCTCATGTTTATTGGAAAATAAGAAACCATGTGCTCCAGGTCACACAGATGCAGACCCAGATTTGATGGTCTCACTACAAAGGAAGTTAAAACTCCTGACAACAACATATATTTCAAGTGCCCAACCTCAGAGGCAGTTTCTCAAGATGTCTTTAGGCCAACAGAGCTCCATGTTTGTGGAGTTTTTACCATGTACCTTACTTTTCGAAACACCTCTACCACCTCCAAGGTTGTTAACTACTGAGAATTTTCCATTCCAGATGTGTATTCACAGATTTTCTAACTCTTCTTCTCTTATTGTGTCTTACTTGGGGTGAAGGTAATGTCAAGGCATTGTTCTGAATGAGAGTGGGAAGACTTTTGGGTAGCACGTATTTGCATAAACATTGGATTCATTTTCCAATTTTCTATTCGAAATACTGAATCCCTGACTGTCAGAGGTAGAAGGAATTCTATTCTCCTTCAAAGAATAGCCTGACACTTACAAGAAACAGCCACCAGGAGACATCCTGTCTGAGAGACATCCTGTAGCCATCTGTCTCCCTGAGACATCCTGCGGCCATCTGTCTTTCTGAAACTTCCTGAGGTTATCTCACCTTGTGAAGACATCTAGGAACTGCCGATAAGAGAGATTTCCCACATCCAGCATACAAATACCCCTGTGTGAACAATAAAAGTTTGCAGCTTGATCAGAACTCCTGTCTTGCTGTCATCTCTCGTGTCTCTTGTCCCTTCATTCCTCCCTATCTAGTTCGCTGCCCACGTTGATGTGTCCTGCCGGCTGGGACATCTGGTGCCCACCGACTGGGGCTTGAGCTTTTGATTGAGGGGGACCCCGTCCTCCTGGAAGATTTGGTCAAGCGGAGCTTGCAATAACTGCAGAAGACACCACCGAGAGACAGATCCAGGAAGAGCGTGGGGATGACGCACGGTGATTGACCCACTATGGGACAAGCAGTTTCGTCATATGATTTGTTTTTGTCAGGCTACAAGGAGTCCTTGCAGACATGGGGGTGCGTGTTTAGAAAAAAGACTTAATTTTTTTTTTCATACATAAGAGAGCAGTGTCCATGGTTTCCTCTTGAAAGGACCATTGATGGTAAAAGATGGCTTGGAGTAGGAGACTGTTTAAAAGATTATTATGAATCCTTTGGCCCAGAAGAAGTGCCTGTTCCCACCTTTTCTTACTGGAACTTAATTAATGAAATTCTTAAAAGTTCACCCTTTGACAATGGTACCTTAAAACTTGTCGAGGTTGGGGAAGAGGCTATGCAAATACTTCTCTTATCCCCTCGGCATGCCCATCAGTTAGTATAGACATAGACCCTTCTCAGGCTCCCCAGGACCATGGGAACCTTCCTGGTCCCCCTCAAAATACCACCCTAATGATTAAGGCTCCAATGGTTACCAACTGCCTTTATCCAGTTTTAAATTCCGGAGACTCATTGACCCCTGTAGAGGAGGCTACCTTGGAGAAGGAAGCAGCTCGCTACCATTCAGAAGACCCTGCACCTCTCAAGACCCTGCCACAGCCTATAGGACTTACACATCCAACCCCTCCTATATCCCTCCTGCCTTTTGTGCTCTGGCCCTTCAGGGTACAAATGCCCCCCCCCAGATATTTTTTCCCCACTTCCCTTGCCTAAACTGGCTCCTTTGTGAGCATCCTTCCAACATAGACAGGAACAGATCCAACCTTTAAAAGAATTAAGATCCCTTCACTCTGAGCTCTGTTAATTAGCCTTAGGTATGGAGTCAAAGTAACTGGCCTACAGTGGTCTAATACAAAGGCGAAGCCACTCCATCAACCTGTGCTCGCCTTCCCAGTCACCACCAGTCAGATTGATAAGCCTGCCCAGGCTGAGGTCAAAGACTTAGACGAGGATCAAGAGGAGGAAGCGGAGAAATGGAATAAGGAGATCAGGACTCAGAGGATGAGGAGTTCAGCCCTAGGCAGGCAGAAACCCAGAGTCTACAAAAAATTAAGCCTGCATTTTCCTGAAAAACTTAAAAAGGCTTGTGCTCACTATGGCCCCTTTGCACCCTACATGTTAGCTTTATTAGAAAGCCACAGCACACAATGACTTACTCCCAATGATTGGAAATTTTTAGACCAAGCTACCCTCAGTGCCAGAGACTTTCTGTTATGGAATGCAGATTTCAAAGAGCACTGTCGGGAAACTGCTCAAAAAATTTTAACTAAGGCCTCCTCTAAGTCGGGGACTTATGTTAAGCTAGTGGGCAATGAGCCTTTTGACACTAAAACTAAACAGGCACATTTCCCTGCTGGACTTTTGATGCAGATTCAGATGGCTGGCTTACCTTCTTGGAGACACCTCCCTCAAAAGCCTCGGCTACCACTTCCCTGGCAAAAATTCGACAAGGGCCCGACGAGCCTTATAGCGACTTTGTTCCCAGGCTTAACCTAGCTGTGGAATGCTTGCTTGGACCAAGTGAAAACAAAAGCTCTTTTGTAAAACTTCTTGCCTTTGAAAACGCCAACCCGGCATGTCAGGATGTTCTTCAACCACATAAGGATAAGGGGAAACTTTCTGACTTTATTAGACTCTATGCAGGGGTAGGTGCAGCTCATGCCATGGGTCTTGCCCTAGGTGCCACCTTTACCAAGACCTTTCACAATCCTGGCTCACGTACTTGCTTTACTTGTAAACAACCTGGCCATTTTGCACGCAAGTGTCCGACAGGCAAAGAAAGCATAGGAATAGCATCTCCTTCAACTGGGGCTATACCGCCCCAAGCTACCCTTTGCCCTAGATGTGGTAAAGGTCATCACTGGGCCAGTGAGTGTAGATCTAAGACAAATGCCCTCAGACAGCCTATTTTTTCCTGCTTCTTGGGAAACTCCCTGCGGGGCCAGCCCCGGGCCACGACATCCCCCAGGACAAAACCAGGGGCAATAAGATTTTTTCCCTTCCAAACTCCCAACCTACCTCAAAATTCTTCTCCACAATTGCTTCCCTCCAACTAGCCACTCCAGGCAGCGCAGGATTGGACATCTGTGCCACCACTGAAACTATGTTAGACTCAATGCAAGGGCCCCAGATAATACCCACTGGAATTATGGGTCCCCCTCCATCTCATATCTGTGCCCTTATTTTTGGAAGAGCCTCTACTAACTTACATGGTGTTCAGGTCTTCCATGGCATTAATTATAATGACTTCACTGAAGAAAAAAAATACTGGCCACAGCTATTAATGGAGTTTTGGCCATCCCAGCAGGAACAAGTCTTGCACAATTAATACTCCTTCCCTTGAATCCAGGAGGCACTTAACCACCCAAACCTACCGCGGGGGACTGCCTCCTTGGGCTGCTCTGATGTAAATTGGGTTCAACCCGTTTCTCAAAATAGACCCACCATTTCCTTACTTATTGAAGGAAAGAAATTCCAAGTAATTCTAGATACTGGAGCTGATGCCACAATTATTTCTCAAAAATATTGGTCATCAGCTTGGACCCTAACCCCATCCCTGACTGACCTTAAAGGGATAGGACAGTCAAATAATCCTCTGGTCAGCTCTACGGCTCTTAGCTGGACTGATAAAGAGGGTAATAAGGGAATTGTCACTCCTTTCATTGTTCCTGACCTCCCCGTTAACCTATGGGCCTGAGATATTTTGAGTCAAATGGAAGTCATTCATGCCAGTCCCAATTCCATGGTGACTCATCAAATGCTTCGTATTTATTTTGTCCCTGGTATAGGCCTTGGGAGACTGAGACAAGGACTGGTTGAGCCAATAAAACCCATACAAAAAAGAAATACATATGGACTTGGGTATTCGGATTTTTAGTGTCAGTCTCTGACTCTCCTGTACCCCATGGAGATAAAATTATTTGGGAGACTCAGACTCTTGTGTGGTTGGATCAATGGTCCCTTACCCAAGAAAATTTTAGGCTGCCTCCATGTTAGTGCAGGAACAGCTGGCAGCCGGCCATGTAGAGCCCTCAACCTCACCATCGAATACTCCAATTTTTGTTATCAAGTAAAAATCAGGCAAGTGGTGCCTTTTACAATATTTGTGTGCCATTAATAAACCTATGTGCCGAATAAGAGCACTACAGCCAGGCATTCCCACACCAGTGGCTATTCCCAAAAACTATTGTAAAATGATTATTGACTTAAAAGATTGTTTTTTTTTTTTACCATTCCTTTACATCCTGAGGATAGACACTATTTTGCCTTTAGTGTCCCTCACCTTAATTTTCAGGGCTCTATGCAGAGATTTCAATGGAAGGTTCTTCCCCAAGGTATGGCCAACAGCCCTAGTCTTTGCCAAAAATATGTTGCTCAAGCAGTAGACCCTGTGAGAGAGCTATGGCCACAAATTTATATTTTACATTATATGGATGATTTGTAATTGCTGCACCTAATAACCATGACCTTAATAATTGTTACTTGGACCTTTACAAAATCCTCACTACCTTGGGACTACAGATAGCTCCTAATAAGGTTAAAACACAGGACTGTTATACCTATTTGGTCCTTAAACTTCAAGATAATCAGATCCAAATTCCTAAGATACAACTATGGGTGGACCATCTTCACACCCTTAATGATTTTCAAAAATTACTGGGGAATATTCAATGGCTAAAAACATATTTAAAATTACCCACTTGTATACTTTTGTCCCTTAATGATATTTTGAGAGGTGATTCCCACCCCTCCTCCCCTCAAAAGCTTACTCCCGAGGCATGACAGGCATTAAACCAAGTCACAGAAGCCATTGCCAAACAGTTTTTTACAGAACATTCTTATAACCATCCTCTGGTTCTGGTTATTTTACACACTCCTCATACACCCACAGGAATATTTCGGCAGCGAAATACACATTTTAGAAATAAAGGCTGCCTTTGCTTTGGGTCCATTTACCCACCACATTCTCCAAGGTTATTACTGTTTTTCTTGCTCAGGTAGCTTCTATTATTTTTAAATGTCGTTTGCTATCTTGACAACATTTTGGCAAAGACCATGATAATATTTTAATTTCATATACTAAAGACCAAACCCAATTTTTACTACAGACAGAGAATGAATGGCTTTTTGGGAACAATTGATAACCACCTCCCCAATGACCCCCTTTTATATTTTGTCCAGTTACATCCATTTATTTTTGCCAAAATTACTCAAAAGGCTCCCATTCCTCAAGTCCTTACTGTCTTTACAGACGGTTCCAGTAATGGCCGAGCAGTCTTTGTTGTCAATAACCAACCTAACACCTTTGATACTGTCTATCATTCAGCACAGTTTGTGGAATTGTTTGCCATAACACAAGTTTTTAAAACATTTCTTGATAATCCTGTTAATATTTATACATACAGTGCCTACATTGCTCATTCTGTGCCCCTGCTTCAGATTTCACCCACCATTAAGGCTTCTTCCAATGTGGCCCATCGGTTTCACCAGCTTCAGAAGCTAATTCAGGCCAGACAACACCCATTTTTCTTAGGACACATCAGGGCACACTCTGATCTTCCCAGCCCTCTAACACAAGGTAATGCCAAAGCTGATGCAGCAACTCGTTTCATCTTTTCAATTTTTGTTGGCTCCATTCAAAAGGCCACGGATTTACACAATCTTCACCATCTAAATTCCCAGAACCTTCGATAACTATGTAAAATTACCAGGCAACAGGCACGAGAAATAGTAAAAGCATGCCCTGGTTGCCCTGTCTCCCTCCCCATTCAACACTTGGGAGTTAACCCCCGAAGATTACTGTCCAATCAGTTTTGGCAAATGGATGTTACTCATTTTTCTGAATTTGGAAAAACCAAATATATACACGTTTCTTTAGATACCTTCAGCGGCCTTATTTTTGCATCACCACATTCTGGAGAGGCTATCAAAGATGTCCTTTCTCATCTTGTTTCAGTGTTTTCCGTAATGGGTAAACCAATACATATTAAAAAAAAGATAATTGTCCTGCATATACCAGTGCCAAGTTTAAACAGTTTTGTGCTTCCTCGCAAATTTGTCAAACTACTGGAATTCCATACAACCTCAGGCATTGTGGAACGTGCCCACCTTACCTAAAGACTTGGCTAACCCGCTTTAATGCTTCTGCACTTGTATTTACCACTCACAGGCATCGCCTTAATCATGCATTATTTGCCCTTATTTTTCTTTCCCTAGACAATGAAGGCCATTCGGCTGCAGACTGACAGTGGCGATCCTCGTCCAATTCTGTTCGCCCACCTGTTATGTGGCACAATCCCCTTACAAATAAATGGAAAGGCCCAGGTCCTGTCCTCATCTGTGGACGAGGCTCAGCTTGTGTTTTGGACCAAGAGCAACAGACCCAAGATGGTTACCAGAACGCCTGGTTAAACAGGTTAATGGCTTACCTCAACACAGGGATGGAGGCCCTCACCCTGAGGACAAATTTTCCTCTTTTTCAGATGCAGCCAACAATCTGTGTGAGGATCCTACTTAAGGCACTTCTGCTGAACAGGATTGTACACTGAGGCTTTGGCCCTCCACCTTCCAACATCATGGAGTACCTTTTTGACCCTCCCTGCGAATGCAAGGGAGGATCTTGGACTCAGGCTCCCACTAGTTTGACCCAGACTGCTGACTGCGTGACTAAGGTGGCTTACCTCCGGTCCGAGGTTGACCATAAACTCAGAGGAGTTCATCAGCCTAAATTGGTATGTGTTAACAAGCCAAAGATTATTCCCCCTAGTACAAGTAATGCTCTCTAAAATTGTTCTGCAACTTGAAAGCATACCCAAGCGATGCATGCCACTTGTTATGCGTCGGCCTCAATTTGTGTCAACAAGAAGGGAGAACAATTTTTTGAAGCCTCCCTAACTAAAACTCATGCAGCAGGAGGGACCACTATTCATTATACCCCCGTTCTTTTTGACCGGGGAGGAGAAGGCAAATACACCAAGCTACAGTCAGCTGGGTGCGAAGGCCCTGTTGGTAAACCCCCCTTCTGCCCCATTAAGGCACCTACAGGGGTCGCTGATGGTGGAGGATTCCCTTATGCTGTCAAGCATCCTCAGATAATCAAACTTTTGAAACCCCCAATCCCTGAGCTCACATATCATCTCTTAATATAGAGAAAATGCCAGCTCCCCGGTTTAGATAACAATATATTAGATATTTTGGAAACTACCTTCTCCTTGCTTAATAATTCCAACCCCACCTTTGCTGGTGATTGCTGGCTTTCCATGACAACAGGGGCAATCATGCCTATTGCAGTTCCTATTAATTCTATCATAGACGATGATAATACATGCCAACCCAGATTTCCTTTTAAAGTACAGTCTATAGGCACTTTTACAATATGTCTTTTAGGCGCGATGCAAAATAATACCTATGATATTGATGTTGGAGTTCCTTCCTTTGGAAATTGCTCAACAGTACAAAACTATTCCTCACCCACCCCATCTCTTTGTCCCTCCAATGGCACAGTTTTTATGTGTGGAGGAAACTCGGCCTTCCTGAGGCTTCCATCGAATTGGACCGTTGGCTGTGTTCTTGCCTTATTACTCCCTGATATAACTATTGTCCCAGGAGACAAAACTCTATGCATTCCTAGTCTAGACACCTTAGTCAAAAGACACAGGCGGGCAATACAGGCCTTTCCACTCTTTGCCAGCCTTGGAATAACAGCTGCTGTGAACACAGGTACAGCTGGCTTAGGCATGGCTATACACTCTTAGCGTCGCCTGTCTCAACAACTTATAAATGATGTAAAAACTCTATCAGGAACCATTAAAGATTTGCAGGACCTAGTAGACTCCCTGGCAGAAGTGTTCCTTCAAAACAGAGAAGGCTTAGATTTACTGACAGCTAACCAGGGAGGTATTTGCTTGGCCTTAGGGGCACGATGCTGCTTTAATGCCAATAAATCAGTCATAGTATGCACTAAAATTAAGCAGCTTCAAGAAGATCTAGAAAAGAGACGAAGGGAACTTTTTGAAAATCCCCTCTGGACTGGGTTTAATGGATTTCTACCCTACCTTCTTCCCCTATTAGGCCCTTTGTTGGGTTTACTTTTAATGGTGTCCATAGGACCCTGCATTATAAACAGGCTTGTACAATTTATTATAGAACAGATTAATATTTTGGCCTCTAAGCCCATACAGGTCCACTATCATCACCTGGAGATGGAAGACCATGCTGCCAACATTTAAAAGGATGTTCTACCCTTCTCACAGGCTTATTTCTTAAGTTTACATCCCCACAGATCTCTCTTTCTTACATTAAACTATAAGTAACAGCTCTGACCAACCATCTTCTGCCATTGCCATAAGGGTTCGTCCTCCATGGGCCCCTTCACTTGGGGGGTATGCACCCATGGAGTGAGGACGTTAGGCCATAATAACGGAGGATGCAGGATGGACTGCAGGAGGATGGATCCACAGATACCAAAACAGAAGACCTCTTAGTGACACGCTCTGGTGCATGGTGGTCGGCATGCTTCCCTTTTAAAGCCGTCTCCTCCAAAAATATGCCAAGGCCACCACGAAATCTTGTAAACATGCTCTCTCGAATCAGGAGATATTCAAAGGCCTGCTAGAGAAACAGAGCCTCTATCACCCCCTAAAACATTGGCCGGTAAGGTATGGTCAAATATTTTATATAAGAAAGGGGGAGAGGTCAGGGGCTAGAAGGAAGTTCTCCTTCAAAGTATAGCCTGACACTGAAAAGAAACAGCCCCCTGGGAGATATCCTGCCTGGGAGACATCCCGCAGCCATCTATCTCCCTGAGACATCCTGCAGCCATCTGTCTTCCGGCAACATCCTGAGGTTATCTCACTTTCTGAAGACATCCAGCAACTGCCTATAAGAGAGCTTTCCCATCCACAGCATATAAATTTCCATGTGAGAACAATAAAAGTTTGCAGCATGATCAGAACTCCAGTCTTGCTGTAATCTCTCGTGTCTCTTGTCCCTTCATTCCTCCCCAACTAAGTTTCTTGCCCATGTTGATGTGTCCCGCCGGCCGGGACAACTGACACTAACCCATACCCTACTACACTCTGACAACTAATCCTAATATGATGGAGAAAAATAACCCAAACAGAATAGAAATACAAGCAGTTCAGAGGAGGCATGGTGTATATTTGGACTTGCCTTTTGCATGATATAGGGTAAGTGTTATAAATCTAGTTAACAACACCTACTATCTTCCTAAGCTCCTGTTTTCTTCCTGAATTCTGGCCACTCTCCAGAATAGGCTCATGGTTTTGTCTCCACGATATGTACGAACTCCAAGCTCCGTGACATGGCCATGTACTGGATAGCTGAAGGGAATGCGAGCATCTCAGAAAACTCAGATATCAGTGTGACCAGGAAAGTCTCAGTGGAGAAACCCTGCTTTGGGCCTTTTGCTAACCTATTTGCCTGTTGCCATGAATGTCAGGAAGGTCTTTGCCTCAGGCCAGCTCTTTGTGAATCCTGAAGAAAACTGTTTTCAAATGGTAATAAATGGGCATCACCTGTGGCTCTTTGCTTAAATGCTTTGGAAAGGGATGTGTCTGAATCTGCCTCTTTGCCCTGTGTGAGGTAGTGGCTTAGATTCTCAGCACCAGTTGGATCTAAAGAAAAATCCAATGTGTGCATCCAAAACCAAAATGCAAAAAAGATCAGTCATGGTGTATGAAGTTTCTCACCTTCCTCTTTTAGGTTCCTGACCTCCATCAAGTGAGAATAGGGATCCTTTGGGACAAATGAGTTCTTTCATGCCCTGTAGAGATGATTGGGTTTTCTCATGACTCCAAATCACATGAAGAAACTATACCTGACAGTCAGTAGGCCTCAAATTGGAGAAGCAGAGCAGTATTAATGGCAGACCTATGTGATCAATCCTGGTTCACAGAAATGGTGTCCACGCTACCCTGAGGTTAGGCAAATGAAGGGAAAGAGACCTTATTTTGGAAACTCTCTTTGGCTGTGCCATTCATGGAAACATCCAGGCAGAGGTTATGATGAATGTATATATGGAAGAAGATGAGGGCCTTGGTGGAGTGTTTTGGTTTTAATTGTGGTCATTTGTGTGGAGTTTGGAAGAGATGACTGGGTCCACCTGGGCTTGAACTCTGGTGTGATTCCCCTCAGAGACTGAGTTCAGTGACTGACGTCACAGAAGTAATTGCTTTGGAAAGGGATGTGTCTTAATCAGCCTCTTGGCCCTGTGTGAGGCTGTGGCTTTGATTACCAGCACCGTATGGATCTAAAAATGATCCCATGTCTGCTTCCAAAACCAAAATGGCCAAAATTGCAGTCATTGTTGATGAAGTCTCTCGCCTTCCTTTGTAAGGTTCTGAAAGAATAAAAGAAATTGAAATTGAAACGTAAAGAAACAGGTTCTGTAAAGTTTCCAGGCTGCACGCAGAACCTGAAATTCCTGTGGCAGTTAAGACAATTCCCGGAACTACCCATTAGATGTGTGTTGAAATCTTCCCTGACCACCTAGTTACTTAACAACCTCTTCCCAAAAACCGTGCAGCTAAGCACATATACATCTCAGGGCTTCAACCAATCAGTTTAAATGTATACCCCTTCTCAGGGCTGACCAATCACCCCCTGCCTGAACTGTTCCCACCAATGAATGTGCAAATCATGTTTTAGAGTTGTTATTTGATTTTCCCACAGTATTCGGTGATTTGCTAAAGGAAGCTAGGATGTATGTTAAGTCCCTGCCCTCTCTAAAGAATGTATATAAAATCTGCTCATGTTGTTCTTGGGGCTCTTTGTTTTTTGCTCCTCTGAAGTGAGCTCTGAGCCCCAGCATGCTGGACCCCCAATAAACCCTTTGCTGTTTCATGAGAAATTCTCTTGGTGGTCTTTTCCTCCGACGTTCGGCCCACCTTTTCATCTGGAGGCCCTAGCTGAGAAATCCAGCAATGACGAACAAAAGACCCCAATGGACTCCTTTCAGAGTAATTAAGGTGCCTCTTTCTGGTTTCAGGTTTCAGGTTAGGGCTTGGCAAAATGGCTGTCGGTGAAGAACATTAGCTCTCTGCGATGGTGGCTGACAGATGTGTCACAGAGTCACAGGCCACGTCCCTGGGGGAAACTCCAGAGGACTCGGGAAATTGAGGATTAGTAGATTCCTCAACTCGGTTATTTTTTGCTTCAGGATTCGGTTTTCCAGCCCATCAGGTTTTGCTGGCTACTCAGTTTTGTTCATTGTCAGGAACTCATGTTGAGTTTACTGTCTGTCTTTATTGTCTAACCCATCAGGTTTGGCCAGTTACTCAGTTCTAATCTTTTTCTTGGACTCATGTTAAACGTTTACTGTTTGTCTTTGTCTGTGTCACGTTTGTGTATTCACTGTCCCTGTTTGAGTAACTCCCATTATGGAACATTATGGGACAAAGCACTTCCATGCCTCTGTCCCTTAACCTTGATCATTGGACTGATGTTCGCTCAAGTACCAAGAATCTTTCTTTTTCAGTAAAATGCCGGATCTGGCAGACTCTCTGTGCTTCAGAATGGCCCATCCTAGGAGTCGGATGGCCCCGAGAAGAATCCTTCCACTTCCCTCTAATCCGCAAAGTCAGAGATATTGTCTTTCACCGGGGCCATTTGGCCACCCAGATTAACAGTCATATACCCCTTCCCCCACGATCTTATCATTCCAACATTCTGCCCCTCCCCCTCTTCCCTCCATTCTGAGTCACAAGACTGGACACTCCTCTCTCTCCTTATCCTCTACCCTCACTCCCCAACCCACAACATGTTCCAGATGATCCTCCCGCCGGTGACTCAGCCTCTCCGCCGCTAGAGGCAATTGGGCCAGACCCAAGCCCTCCAGGGGACTTCCCCGCAGCAGCAGCAGACCCTGCTCCCCTGAAGGAAGCTGGGCCACCTAAAGGAACCCGCAGGAGATAAATACTATAAAACTCGGAAGCCCCAGTGATGCTCCCTCTCTGTCCCTACGGGCCCATGAACCGACCCAACTGGGACCCCAACACCTTTGAATGTAGGTAGCATCTGTCCACTTATCGCCGTTCTCTAATAGTGGGTCTCTGAGCGGCCGCCAGAGGGCCGACTAATTTGGTCAAGGTAAGAGAGATTATCCAAGGGCCTAATGAGTCTCCTTCTATGTTTCTGGAGAGAATTATGGAAGCGTATAGGAAATATATTCCTTTTGATCCTCAGGCAGAAGACCAAAAGCCATCTGTTGCAATGGCCTTTATCGAGCAGACTGCCCTAGATATTAAGAGAAAGTTACAACGTCTAGATGGAATATAAGATATGACCTTAAGAGATTTAGTCAGAGAAGCTGAGAAAGTATATTATAAGAGAGAAACTGAGGAGGAAAGGGAATAGAGGAGAGAGAAGGAAAGGGAACAAAAGAAGGAGGAAAGAAGCAAATGGCAGAGTAAAGCATTGCCTAAGGTTCTGGTCACAGCAGCAAATAGGCCAGAAGTTAAAAAGCAGGGATACATAAAGGCATACCTGGGCCCACGCCAAAGGCTGCCGTTGGCCTCAAATCAATGTGCCCACTGTAATAAAAAAGAACTCTGGGCCAAAGAGTGCCCCCAAAAGAAGCAGCCACGCCAGCCCGCCGTGCTGACTCTAGAAGAGGACTAGGAAATTCGGGGCTCAGATCCCCTCCCCCAGCTCAGAGTAACATTTGAAGTTGAGGGGAACACAGTGAACTTTGAAGTGATTACAGGAGCAGTATACTCAGCCCTTAAGACTTCACTGGCCCCCCTATCAATTAAATCGTCCCTAGTTCAAGGGGCTAATGGCAGTAGATATCAGGCTTGGACAACTAAGATGAATATGGACCTCGGAAAGGAAAAAGTCCACCACTCTTTCCTAGTAATCCCAGAATGCCCGGCCCCATTGATGGGCAGGAATATGCTTACCAAACTCTGGACTAGAATAACCTTTAACCCTAATGGTCCCCAAGTGGGGGTTCTAAAGCCTGCAGTATTAACTCCCATAGTAACATCTTTGACTATGTCTGTAGAAGATGAACATCAACTCTTCGCGCCCCCTAGGACTGATCAAACAGGCAAACTACCCCAGAAATGGATAAAAGATTATCCTAATGCCTGGGCAGAAACTGCTGGGTTAGGTCTAG
The DNA here is from genome assembly GCF_048772815.1 of Callospermophilus lateralis. Taxonomy (NCBI): domain Eukaryota; kingdom Metazoa; phylum Chordata; class Mammalia; order Rodentia; family Sciuridae; genus Callospermophilus; species Callospermophilus lateralis. Next base: position 393,183 of record NW_027511764.1, on the reverse strand, counting down.
CCATCAACAACCTCCAATAGTAGTAGAATTAAAAGCCTCTGCGTCTCCAATTAGTGTTAAACAATATCCTCTAAGCAAATAAGCTAAGGATGGGATAAGGCCCCATATTCATAACTACCTGGGTCTTGGGGTCCTAAGGCCCTGTCAATCAGCCTGGAACACCCCCCGGTACCAGTAAGAAAGCCAGGAACTGGGGACTACCGTCCTGTTCAAGACCTAAGAGAGATAAACAACAGAGTGCAGGACATTCACCCCACAGTACCCAATCCATATAATTTGCTTAGCACTCTGAATCCGGAGCAGAAATGGTACACTGTGCTGGACTTAAAAGATGCTTACTTCTGCTCGCCTCTACATAAGGACTGTCAGTTGCTGTTAGCTTTAGAGTGGATAGACCCAGAACCTGGAACATCTGGCCAACTAACCTGGACTAGACTCCCACAGGGGTTCAAAAAATCCCCCATTCTCTTTGATGAAGCCCTCCACAGAGACATCAATGACTTCAAAACTGCACACCCCGAAGTCACCCTACTCCAATAGTGGATGATCTTCTACTGGCAGCCAACACCAAGGAGACCTATGAGTCTGGGACCCAAGCACTATTATTCGAGCTTGCTCGGCTTGGATATATGGCTTCTGCCAAAAGGCCCAAACTTGTCAGCAAGAAGTAATCTTCCTGGGTTATTCTCTTAGGGGTTGCAAACGATGGCTCCCTGAGCCCAGAAAAAAAACTGTTGTGCAGATACTGCCCCCATCTAATAAGAGAAAACTCAGAGAGTTTCTTGGGACTGCCAGCTTTTGCAGGTTATGGATTCCTGGGTTCGCATCTCTGGCTTCCCCTTTATACCCGCTGATAAAGAGGGATGCCCACTTCCAATGGACCCCTGAGCACCAACAAGCTTTTGATAATGTCAAAAAAAGGTGCTGCTATCTGCTCCGGCCTTAGCACTCCCAGATGTAGAAAACCCTTCACTCTCTATATCGAGGAAAAGAAAGGAATAGCACGGGGAGTGCTCACTCAGTCTTTGGGACCTTGGAAAAAGCCAGTAGCGTATTTATCCAAAAAACTGGACCCATTGGCTAGCGGGTGGCCCCATTGCTTAAGTGCTATAGCAGCGGCAGCCCTTCTAATAAAAGATGCTCATTAATTAACGTTGGGACAGAAGCTAACCATTATAGCCCCCCATGCCCTGGAGAGCATCATCTGTTAGCCTCCAGAGAGGTGGCAATCAAACTCCAGAATAAACCACGACCAGAGCCTCTTGCTTGACAAAGACAGAATAACACTGGGACCCCCTGCTCCACTCAACCCACCTACACTGCTGCCAGAAGAATCATCAGGACCCGTCACTCATGAGTGTCAACACATACTGGCAAGGAAACCAGTATACAACAAGACTTGAAGGATCAGCCACTGCCTCGCCCTGAAGTCGTATGGTTTACGGATGGCAGCAGCTTCCTCCAAGATGGTAAGCGGCGGGCTGGAGCAGCAGCAGTTAGCAAAACTGATTTCATCTGATACTCTGGTCTCCCAGAAGGGACATCAGTCCAAAAAGCAGAACTGATTGCCCTTATGAAAGCATTGGAACTAGCAACAGGGAAAAGGGCCACCATATAAACTGATAGCCACTATGCATTTGACACTGTTCATATGCTCGGGACTATTTACCAACAATACGGGCTATTAACCTCTGCCGGGAAAAAAATAAAAAATAAAGATGAGATCCTCCACCTTGGCTCAGCAGTGCAGGGCCATAAGGAACTAGCTATAGTGGACTGTCCCGGGCACCAGAAGAGAAACAACCCTGTGGCAGTTGGAAACAGAAGGGCAGATGAGGAAGCTTAATTGGCAGCCCTAAACAGAGTGACTCTGTTAACTTTTTCCACACCGGGGGGAACAAAAATCAGGAGACTTGACCGCCCCGGAACATTCAGGCAACTTATCATCTGAGGAGACAGATACAGAAATCTGGGACCCTACAGAGCCAAGTTTACAATTTCAAAAAGCCCACCTTTATGTCAAAGACGTACACCAGCTCAACCACTTAGGCTCAAAGAAGTTATAGGCACTCTTAAAGGACCGAAGAAAGGACTTATTATTGACTGACTCAAAGAGGAAAAAAATAGCTGAGCAGGTGACTAGAGCTTTTCAAGTCTTCCAATTAGTTAATACTTTCCCATCCAAGATTCCTGCAGGGAAGTGCATACGAGGAACCAGACCAGGACAATTCTGGGAAGTGGACTTTTCTGAAATTAAGCCAGCAAGGTATGGACTTAAATATCTCCTAGTCTTTGTAGATACTTTTTCAGGATGGGTCGAAGCCTTCCCCATGAAGAAAGAAACAGCTCAGATGGTGGTCAAAAAGATCCTAGAAGACAGTTTTCCAAGGTTCGGCCTGCCTAAGGTAATAGGGTCTGATAACGGACCGGCATCCGTGGCCCAGGTAAGTCAGGGATTTTCCAGGACCCTGGGGATTACTTGGAAGTTATATTGTGCTTATAGACCCCAGAGCTCAGGACAGGTAGAAACGATGAATAGAACCATCAAAGAGACTTAACGAAATTAATCTTGGAGACCGGCATAAAAAATTGGACTATGCTCCTACCTCATGTACTTTTTCGTGCAAGAAATAACCCTCCGCCCCTTTGTGTAACCTCACCCCTTATGAAATTCTCTACGGTGCCCCTCCTCCATTAAGGGACCTAACCCCAACTCTGAGATTAATGATTCCTTTCACACACCCTTGCTAGACAGACTTAAAGCCCTTGAACAGCGATACCTGTGGAAACAGTTGGCCACTGCTTATCATGCTGGAGACGAGGGAACTCCACATCGATATCAAGTGGGAGACTTCGTCTACATGAGACAGTATAGGGTGTCATCACTGGAACCCTGCTGGAAAGGACCATACCAGGTGCTGCTTATAACACCTACAGTCGGTGAATGTGGATGGGATCACTTCCTGGATCCATGCCTCCCATCTCAATCCTGTGCCCTGTCCATACTCTGGCTGGAAACTGGAACAGACTGGTAACCCTCTCAAGTTGCATGTCTGTGGTGTGGGTAGGGCTATGGATTCTTCCCCTGACCACCAGCAGTCCTAATCCCCATCAGCCTGTTCAGCAACAATGGCAAGTTATAAATCCTACTGGGCAAGTAGTGTGGTCTATTTCACATACAGCCCCCTTATGGACTTGGTGGCCATCTCTCCACCCGGACATTTGTCAGCTTGCCATAGGCCTCTCTGACTGGGATCTCCCTGACATAGTGGACCCCACACAGATCCCACTAAAGCCCAAACCAGGGCAACATAGACCAACTTACCCCATGAATTATTGATGTCATCTCCCCAGCTCAGGTGTAAACTAGCCAGTCTTGTTTATTAAGTGTGCCCAGCTGATTTCTGAAATCGCAAACAGGCCCAAACCTGTGGAGGACCCAGTGACTTTTATTTAAGATCTTGGGGTTGTGAACACACGGGACCTACATTGTGAAACCCAAACTCCCCAGACAGTATGATTCGGTAGGATGAAATGACATCTGGATTGATCCCAATAAATGTGCTGCTATCCAAGTGGTGTCAAAAACTTGCTGTGGAAAAAATAGTCTATGTTACCCCCTCAATATAACTTTCACTTCCAAAGGAAGGGGCTACCTCAGAACAACATGGCCTATGGGAAATACTTGGGGAATGCGATTCTATATTAATGGCCCTGGTTATGACTTTGGTCTCTGGTTCACCATCCGGCTTAAAAAGGAAGAAAATCCCACAGCAATAGGGCCCAATCCATTCAAGTCAGGAATTAAGCCTCCTAAACCTCCCATGCCTAGATCTACCAAAACCCCTCTACCATCTCATACTTCGCAGTTTCCATCTTTGCCTACTTCCCCAGTCCAGAGTACAGCTGACTCCTCCCCCTGGGAACTAATTAAAGGAACCTTTATGGTACTGAACTCCACACAGTCAGAACTCCTTGCATTTCAGCCCAGGTATTTGACAGCTCTGTACATTATTGTGTAGTGGTGCAGATACCCCCCAGGGTGCTCTATGATGATCCAGAATCCTTTGAAGGTCTACTAGGTGGACAAACAGCCCGATTTTGCCGGAACCAGTGTCCCTTACTCTAGCCATCCTATTGGGGCTAGGAGCTGCTGCAGGAGTGGGTACAGGAACAGCTGATATGATCCATGGGTCACAACAAATGGCCTGATTAGAAACAGCAATAAATCAAGACTTGAAGACGTTAGAGACCTCCATCACAGTTTTGCAGGAATCCTTAACCTCTCTCTCTAAAGTTGTTTTACAGAACAGGTGAGGATTAGACCTCCATTTAATAAGGGAGGGGGGCCTCTGTGCTGTACTGAGAGAAAAATGCTGTTTTTATGCTGACCATACTGGAGTTGTAAAATAATCCATGAGTAAATTGAGAAAATGCCTTGAAGAGCACCAGAGAGAAAGGGAGATTCAACAAGTGTGGTTTGAGTCATGGTTTACCTTGTCCCCCTGGTTAACTACACTCCTATCAGCCTTAGCTGGACCCCTGATCATGCTTATGGTGTTGATAACTGTGGGACCTTGTTTGCTTAACCTCATAGTTTCCTTTCTCCAGGCTCAGATTGAGCAGGTAAAACTCATGGTAATCAGACAGAAATACACTTCACTGGCAGAAATAGAATGTGAGACCCCACAAAAATTATGATTCATTACTTTTAAAATTAAAAGTAGGCAGAAAAAGGAGAAATGAAAGAATTAAAGAAATTAAAATTGAAACGTAAAGAACCAGGTTTTGTAAAGTTTACAAGCTGTGCTCAGAACATGAAATTCCTGTGTCAGTGAAGACAATTCCCGGAACTGCCCATTAGATGTGTTGAAATCTTTCCTGACCACCTAGTTACTTAACAATCCCTTCCCAGAAACCGTGCATCTCAGCACGTATACATCTCAGGGCTTCAACCAATCAGTTTAAATGTATACCCCTTCTCAGGGCTGACCAATCACCCCCTGCCCGAACTGTTCCCGCCAATGAATGTGCTAATCATGTTTTAGAGTTGTTATTTGATTTTCCCACAGTATATGATATTTGCTAAAGGAGGCTATGATGTATATAAAGTCCCTGCACTCTCTAAAGATTGTATATAATCTCTTCTCAAGTTGTTCTCGGGGCTCTTTGTTCTTTCCTCCTCTGAAGTGAGCTTTGAGCCCCAGCATGCTGGACCCCCAATAAACCATTTGCTGTGGCATGAGACAATAGGTGCTTGGGTTTTCTCATGTCTCCAAATCACATAAAGAATCTATACCTGACAGTCAGTAAGCCTCAAATTGGAGAAGCAGTGCAGTATTAGCGGCAGGGCTATTTGATCACTCCTGATTCAAAGGAAGGGTGTTCAGGCCACCCAATGCCCTTCTGGACTTCAAATATTACCTAGATTTCTGTTTTCATACTTATATTTCTCCAGTATATTCTTGTAAATATCGCAGGTTCCCAATACCATAATTCATCCTGCAGAATGATTCCTAAACCAAATCGAACATGTTATTACCCTTAACCATGCAATATTTCCTCAATATAACTTAACAGAAGAACAAGGATATTGTTGGTCTTACAATACAGGAATGTAGGGGATCTTCCTCCTGCTGAGAACCTCAAAGTTCCGTGCAGAAATGATCCCTGAAGAAGATGTAGACACCTATGAAAGACCTGAGAGAGCAAAAGTCAACTTCCATGTAAAACAACCTGGTCAAAATGAAGGGATGTGTCTGAAAGCCTCTCTCTTCTTAATGTAGATTAAATCGACCAAACCAGGCCTGTGTGGAGAGCTGTTTCCGGGTGCCTATGGTTGATATACCATTCTATCTTGTGAAAGTGTCACAGGAAGTATGGGCAGCCTCCATCTCATGGGACCCTTGGAAGCAACTGTTAGGAAAAAGTGGTTGCCAACCCAGTGACCTCATTCAGTTCGTGAAGGAAGTGACCTATCACACTTCCTTGGTGATGGAACTCTCTGAACTCGGGATCCAGGAAGCCAGGCACCCAGAGCCAGTCCCAGTCCCAGTCCCAGTGGTCTCATTTGTTTGGATTTACCAAGGACAGAGTCAGTCTTTCTTAGTACCTACTGAAGTGAGAATGGCCAAATGCCAGGAGAGCTCTGAAGAGGGGCCTTTTCTGAGAAAGCAGGTAGTGGCTCAACCATGGCTCCTGACAACTTCACAGAGTTGGCAAAGAAGTCCAGGTCTGAGATAGACAGGCCATTTTGGTGGAACATAGTATGGCCCACCAGTCAGAGGACACTCAGGATACTCACAGACATACTTGGGGGAAGGAGATTCCGTTGTGGGTGTCTGTGTGAGTTTGTGGTTTTGTCTCATGTTCTGAGAATAGGTAGGAAAGGCGGTTTGTTTGTTTAGACTGGAATGTTTCTAGAAAGTCGTTTGACAACGCGAGTGTTTCTATGTCTGTGTATCCCACTGAATCCGTTTTTGTAGACATTTGAAAAGAGAATTCATCAATGGTTGTGTCCTGTCTAGTAGAAAGCTTCCCAGGATTCATCTTGCCAAATTAAAGAATAAAGAGCTGCTTGCCTTATGGATGGGCAACACCTATTATCTTCTTAAGTTCCTCTTTTCTTCCTGAATACTGGCCACTCTCCAGAATAGCCTCATGGTATTATTTCCAAGATATGTACCACCTCCAAGCTCTGTGACATGATCATGTACTGGATAGCTGAAGGGAATGAGAGCATCTCAGAAAACTCAGATATCAGTGCAACCAGTAAAGTCTCAGTGGAGAAATACTACTTTGGACTTTTGCTTACCTATTGTTCTGTTGTCCTGAATGTCAGGAACGTGTTTGCCTCAGGCCACCCCTGTGTGAAACCTGAAGAAATCAGTTTTCAAATGGAAAAGGATGGGCGTCACCTGTGGCTCTTTGCTTAATTGCTTTGGAAATGGATGTGGCTGAATCAGCCTCTTTGCCCTCTGTGAGGCAGTGGCTTAGATTCTCAGCACCTGATGGATCTAAAGAAAGTTTCCAAGTGTGCATCCAAAACCAAAATGGCCAAAAGAGCAGTCATTGTGGATGAAGTCTCTCGCCTTCCTCTGTAAGCTTCCTGACCTCCATCAAGTGAGAATAGGGATCCGTTGGGTCAAACCAGTTCTTCAAAGCTCTGCAGAGGCTAGCCAATAGGTGCTTGGGTTTTCTCAGGACACCAATTCACATAAAGAATCTATACCAGTCAGTTGGCCTCAAACTGGAGAAGCAGAGCAGTATTAAAGAAGGGCTATTTGATCACTCTTGGTTCACAGGAATGGTGTCTAGTCCACTCTGACTTTAGGCAAATGAGGGGCATGGGAGCTTATTTTGGACACTGTCTTGGGCTGCGCCCATCATGGAAACCTCTAGCTAGAGGTTATTCAGAGTGTCTATGTTGAAGAAGATGAGGGCCATGTGGGAGATTTTGGTTTTAATTGTGGTCAATTGTTGGTGGTTAGAAGAGAATCCTGGGTCCACCTGGGCTGGAATTCTGGTGCGATTCCCCTTAAAGACTGATTTCTGGAACTGACCTCAGAGAAGTATTGCCATTAATTGTGTTGGGATTTTAGGCGGCCATGCATGAGAGTCGCCATTGGAAACTGAGATCTAAGCCTGGGGTGGCTATTCACCAAACACTGTCAATCTCAGCCAGGACATCACATGATTTTATTCTGAAAGACTTGGCAGCCATTGTTGAGAGTCAAAACACACATGGACCTCACATTGTAGACCTCAATGGGCCTGGCTTCATGTGGCCTTTTGGCCACTCTTTGGGAAGACTTGCCTCTGAAAATTCTCCAGAGTTTTCCTTGAAATGTGCTTCCTAAAAATTTAATGGTTCCTGAATGAATTGAAACCCACAGTTTCTCCAACTTCATCCTTGAAAAATGTCTAGATAAATACCATGAAATTTTTGAAATTTCCATGACCAGGTGGCACTGGAGAACCTTTGGATGTCCTGTTGCTGATCAAGAGTGTACCAGACAGTGCCTTCCTTGACTGGGTTTCATGAAAATGGTGTAGAACAGAGCTGCCAGTATGGTGGAGCCTGCTGAGTAGTGGGCCCAGAGCTGTGGTGTGCAGTTGTGTGATAAAACATCTGTGGTGGGGTCATGTGGATCTTACTTTGGCTTCCAAATGCTTGTGACTGACATGGTGCAGCCAGCATACCTTTGTATATTAAGCCATCTTGTTAGATGGAGAGTTTTCAGGGCAATGTTCAGAATCAAGTTGCTACGGTCAAGGGGGCAAGCAATGTGGCGTAGAAGCCTGGTTGGTGCCTTCTCCTGCAGACCCTTACACACCACACGTGACAGAACTCCCTCCAGCACTGTGTCCCAGTGGAACTCCTTGTATTTTGTGAAGCAAATACCAAACTCCCAGTGCAGCAACAAGAAACACAACAAAATTGGAGAATGACCAAATGGCTTCACAGTCTACACGGAAAGATTCTTAGACCCCAGTGGCCACAGTAAACCCACAAAGAGAGAATTCAGCACTGCTACCTCATGTTCATTGGAAAATAAGAAACCATGTCCTCCATGTAACAGATGCATACACAGCTTTGATGGTCTCACTAAAAAGGAAGCTAAAGCTCCTGAAAACAACATATATTTCAAGTGTACAACCTCAAAGACAGTTTCCCAGATGTCTTGAGGCCTGCACACTTCCATGTTTGTGGAGTTTTTACAGTCTCCATTACTTTTGGAAACTCCTCTACCACCTCCAGTGTTGTGAACTCCAGAGCATTTTCCATTCCAGATATGTATTCCTAGATTTTCTAACTCTTCTCCTCTAATTGTGTCTTACTTGGGGCTAAGGTAATGTCAAGGCATTGTTCTGGATGAGAGTGGGAAGATTTTTTTGTAGCACATATTTGCATACACATTGGATTCATTTTCCAATTATTCATTAAAAATACTGAATCCCTCATAGTAACCCACTCCCTACTAGACTCTGACTACAAATCCTATTATGATGGATAAAAATAGACCAAACCAAATTGAAATACAAGTAGTTCAGAGGATGCAAGGTTAACATTTGGACGTTCCTTTTGCATTATATATGGTAGGAGTTTTAAATCTAGTCATTTTTTTGTTGAAACACTTCTCCATGTGTTTTTAAAGTTAACAAATATGTGAATTCATGTCTCCATTTCTCTGTAGCCTATTCAGCACATATATTTTTATATGCACATATAGAATCCTACCTGGTACCACACGTACATTCTTGTGAGGTGGCTCACTTGGCAGATACAAATTGTGAGAATAGATCACTCCTGTTAAACACTGTTGAAACTGAAACTTCAACCTATGAGTGAGTATCCTAGCTGAACAACAATATACATAAATTCATGTTCAGTAAAATGAATATTTTTAGATGTGTGGATGATATATATTTCATGGTGAATTTCATTTGGCTTGTATATTAATACTTTTTTAATTTCTGTGTGTGTATTTTAATATATATATATATATATATACTCTCCAGAGTTTTCAAAATATGAAATAAATGTATCTTATTATGTACTCCCTAAATTCATTAATATTTAAGTGCGTATTTATAATCAACTTTTCATAAGATTATTCTAAGACATATTCATCCTCCTGAAATACGTATTTGTTTCCTAGTACTGAAAACTAAGTTAAGTGAATTGTGCATACATATCCTAATATTTTTACACTAATTGACCCAGGGTAATATAAATGCAAGTAGATTTCTATAGGACTTGATGTGTATTTTGACGTTCATTTTTTTTCAACACTTGTACATTACTATTTCCTCAATTTATGCACATCATAAGATATATATTTCATCCACAAGTTCACAAATTTAAAGGCTTTTGTTTCACTTTCAATCACTTCCTGCTTCAGAACGCATGTATTCCTCCAGGTTACATGACTGGTCTTTTCATGAGACTTCTTTCCAAACACATTATTTTCGATTTCCACAATTACTTTTGAAGCAAAACTCACACATTCTTCATGATAAACCATAACCCTAATATTACCATTAGTTGTATAACTGGTTTGAATGAATGGATATATATCAATATAAGGTTTCCTGTATATTTTCAGATATCAATTTGAACCATTATTTAAGTTGGAACCAGTTATATTATTTATTCACAGTATGGTCTATTCATGCATTATTTCTATATTCATAGACACAGTGTACACCTATTTGTATTCAAAATACTAATTTACACGTCTTCAAAATACTGTTCCTAGAAATGGTGAAAGAAATACTCATGTCACCTGATATACATATACATTTTATCACAGTAATATTCTGGAAACAAAAAGCAAATGTCACACTTATGATTGTACTAAAGCCTAAATGGAAATTGAACATGGATTACTAAAATCACCCATGTCCAGTTTGCCTATTGCTCTCAAATGTGGATCCTATTGGTGACTACATATTTGTTTCTTCCTAAGATTATATATTCAACCTCAAACCTGTTGAAAATGTCTAATCCTATTACTCACCTTATACTTTGCCTGATTTCCTAATGTCTCTATTGATATATATTTTCCCCAGTTCATCATTGTGACTGCCTCTTAACATGTGCTGACATTTACATTCACTCTCTACATGAAACCCTATTGCTAAAGACCATTTTGTCCAAATCCTATACTCACTCATCTTTCTAAAACTACCGTCTATCTTTCTAATCCTACCGACTATCCCTTTTTGACTGCATGTTCTCTTCGACATTCAATCATCCAAGGTACAATATCCTATACCATTGTATATTGATTTATCTGAGACATCTGTGCAGAAATTAATTCAAAGCTAAGTATCCCAATCAAGGGCCCAATGCCCTTCTGGGCATCAAATCTTACCTAGATTTCTGTTTTCATACCTATATTTCAACTGTATATTTTGTAAATATCACATGTTCCTATAACCATTATTCATCCTGCAGAATTATTCCTAACCCAATCGAACATGTTGTTAACCCTAACCATACACTGTTCCCTCAATCTAACTTTACAGAAGATCAGGGAGAGAGTTGGTCTTCCAATACTGGATTGTAGGGTATCTTCCACCTGATGAGAAACTCAAAGGTCCATGCAGAAATGATACATGGAGAAGAAGGCAGCTATGAAGGACCTGAGAGAGCAAAAGTCATTTTCAATGTTAAACAACCGGGTCAGGATGAAGAGATGTATCTGAATCAGCCTTTCTCTTCTTAATATAGAGAAGATGGACCAAACCAGGCCTGTGAGAAGAGCTGTTCCCGGGTGCCTATTGTTGATATACCATTCTAACTTGTGAAACTGTCACAGAAAGTAGGGGCAGTCTCCATCTCCTGGGACCCTTAGAAGCAAATATCAGTACACACTTCCTTGGTGATGGAACACTCTGAACTTGGGATCCAGGAAGCCAGGCACCCAGAGTAAGTCCCAGTCCCAGTCCCAGTGGTCTCAATTGTTTGGATTTACCAAGGACAGAGTCAGTCTTTGTTGGTACCTACTGAATGATAATGGCCAAATGTCAGGAGACCTCTGAAGAGGAGCCTTTTCTGAGAAAGCAGGTAGTGGCTCAACCATGGCTCCTGACAACTTCACAGAGTTGGCGAAGGAGACCAGATCTGAGACAGAACTGGCCATTTTGGGGGAACATAGTATGGACCACCAGTCAGAGGACACTCAATATATTCACCAACATACTTGGGGGAAGGAGGAGCCGTTGTGGGTGTTGGTGTGAGTTTGTGGTTTTGTCTCTTTTCTGAGAATAGGTAGGAAAGACTGTTTGTTTGTTTGGACTGGAATGTTTCTAGAAAGTCGTTTGACAACGCGAGTGTTTCTATGTCTGTGCATTCCACTGTATCTGTGGTTGTAGACATTTGAAAAGCGAATGCATCAATGGTTGTGTCCTGTCTAGTAGAAAGCTTCCCAACATTCATACTGCACAATTTAAGAATGGAGAGAGGCTTGCATTATGGATGGGCAACACCTACTATCTTCCTAAGTTCTTGTTTTCTTCCTGAATACTGGCCACTCTCCAGAATAGCCTCATGGTTTGGTTTCCAAGATATGTACCACCTCCAAGCTCTGTGACATGGCCATGTACTGGATAGCTGAAGAGAATAGAAGCATCTCCGAAAACTCACATATCAGTGTGACCATTAAAGTCTCAGTGGAAAAACACTGCACTGGGCTTTTTGCTTACCTATTGTTCTGTTTTCCTAAATGTCAGGAAGATCTTTGCCTCAGGAAACCCCTTTGTGAAGCCAGAAGAAAAGAGTTTTCAAATGGAAATGAATGGGCATCACCTGTGGCTCTTTGCTTAATTGCTTTGGAAAGAGATGTGGCTGAATCATCCTCTTTGCCCTGTGTGAGGCAGCGGCTTAGATTCTCAGCACCTGATGGATCTAAAGAAAGTTTCCAAGTGTGCATGCAAAACGAAAATGGCCAAAAGAGCAGTCATTGTGGATGAAGTCTCTCGCCTTCCTCTGTAAGCTTCCTGACCTCCATCACGTGAGAATAGGGATCCTTTGTGTCAAATCAGTTTTTCAAAGCCCTACAGAGGCTAGGACATAAGGGCTTGTGTTTTCTCATGACACCAATTCACATAAAGAATATATACCAGACAGTCAGTAGGCCTCAAATTAGAGAAGCAGAGCAGTATTAAGAGCAGGACTATTTGATCACTATTGGTTCACAGGAAGGGAGTCCAGGCCACCCTGACTTTAGGCAAATGAGGGGCAAGGGAGTTCATTTGGAAAACTGTCTTGGGCTGTGCCCCTCATGGAAACCTCCAGCCAGAGGTTATGAAGAGTGTCTATGTGAAAGAAGATGAGGGCCATTTGGGAGTGTTTTGGTTTTAATTGTGGTCATTTGTTTGGTGGTTGGAAGAGATGCCTAGGTCCACCTGGGCTTGAACTCTGGTGTGATTCCCCTTACAGATTGAGTTCAGGAACTGACCTCAGAGAAGTATTGCCATGAATTGTGTTGGGATTTTAGGAGACCACGCATGAGAGTTGTTTTTGGAAACTGAGATCAATTCCCAGGGTGGCTTTCCACAGAGCATTGTCAATCTCTGCCAGGGCATCACATTATTTTATACTGAAAGACTTGGCAGCCATCGTTGACAGTCAAAACACACATGGGCCTCACATTGTAGACCTCAATGGGCCTGGCTTCATGTGTCTTTTTGGCCACTCTTTGGGAAGCCTTGCCTCTGAGAATTCTCCAGAGTTTCCTTGAAATGTGCTTCCTCAAACATTAATGGTTCCTGAATGAATTGAAACCCACAATTTCTCTAACTTCACCCTTGAAAAATGGCTAGATAAATACCATGAAATTTTTGAAATTTTCATGACCAGGTGGCACTGGAGAACCTTTCAATGTCCTCTTGCTGATGAAGTGTGTACCAGACAGTGCCTTGATTGACTAGGTTTCATGAAAATGATGTAGAACAGAGATACCAGTATGTTGAAGCCTGCTGAGTAGTGCGCCCAGAGCTGTGGTGTGCAGGTGTGTGATAAAACATCTGTGGTCGGGCCATGTGTATCTGCCATTGACTTCCAAATGGCTTGTGGCTGACATTGTGCAGCCAGGAATCACTTATATGTCTGATAACTCTCCATATAAGGCATCTTGTTATATGGAGATGTTTCAGGACAATGTTCAGAATCAGGTGCAATGGTCAAGGGGACAAGCTATGTGGGATAGAAGCCTGGTTGATGCATTCTCCTGCAGACCCTGACCCATCTCATGTGAAAGAACTCCCTCGAGCACTGTGTCCCAGCTGAATTCCTTGTATTTTGTGAAGCAAATAACAAATTTCCAGTGCAGCAGCAAGAAACACCACGAAAAGTGGAGGATGACCAAATTGCTTCACAGTCCACACGGGGAGTCACTTAGCCTTCAGTGGCGACAGTTTACCTACAAAGAGTGAATTCAGCACTGCTGCCTCATGTCCTTTGAAAAACAAGAAACCATGTCCTCCAGGTCACATAGATGCAGATCCAGCTTTGATGGTCTCATTAGAAAGAAAGCTAAAGCTCCTGACAACAACATATATGTCAAGTGCCCATCGTCAGAGGCAGTTTCTAAGGAAGTCTTCAGGCTGGCAGAGCTCCTTGTTTGATAGCATTTACCTATTAGACCAGGATGCAAGAAAAGACCACTGACTCCAATTAAAATCAAGTTAAAGCAAGCTTATATTTTCCACTGCCCAGGTGGCCTCTCCCTCCCAAAACAGTGGGAACAAGACAGCCACCCAAATTTCCTACAGCCCAGGTTTATAACCCAGAATTTTACACTACAGGGGGGTTAAAATATCAGAACTTTGACAAGCATCAAACTAATCGTAGTTTATATATATATATATATATATATATATATATTTGCTGGCCCAAACATCAGAATTTATGAAGACCATTAGAGCCTCAGAGAGGGTCATTGTCTGGCCAGGGAAGGCCAGTATTTATGAGGTGTCAATAAAGTTTCATAGAGGGCTGTTACTGGTCAAAGAGCCAGGCATGGGTGAGTTCAAGGCCACGGGCAGGCATTGCAAGCAGGTTCAGAATTTGGTGTAATTTATAGTTAAGCCAAAATTTTCTTTTCATGGCTTTGTGGCAAGATGGATCCAAATTTTAATAAAAGATCAGGTTGGGTCTATCATTCCCCCCTTTTCTAATGTGTCCCTTTCAAATCTTTGATAGGATAGGGGAAGAGCACTGAGGGAATTTTAATACCTCACGTAACAGTCTCCATATTTTTTGAACTCACACTAAACCAGTCTCCCTGATTTTACCTGACTTAATTAATTACTTAAAATGAAAGTCTATTTATTTTTGGCTCCATTGTTTTAAGAAGAGAGGCGTCACTCATTTTGGCTTCTTCTGAGCTGAGAGAGGGTGACATGAGGGGGCACAGCATGAGGGACATGAGTTGCCTTTTAGAAGTCAGTTCGGTTTGAAGTCTGGTTGTGGTAGAACAGTTTGTAAAGTCATCTGGGGATGGGTTCTTCTATGAGAGAAACAAAAACCATGAGTACTGAATAAATGTTGCAGCTGCTGAAACAAGTCACTGTATAGATGTCCCCTCATCTGTCTTCAATATCCCCAGTTATCAGGACTTTCAACTTAATATTTAACTTTTAGTGTCACAGTTGTTTCACCCCATAAGATACAGTTTAATAATTTAATGTCATCTGATCTTGCAAATTCCTTTTACTAGTATGACCTCTGTGTGTAATAGAGAAACCTTTAATTCTGTTAGTCAGGGCTGGATAATCATACTAGCAAACACCAAGCCTACCTGTGTAGGTTAGGAATATATGTAGGCCTTAAACAAAAAACTTCTGCCTCTGGTAGCTCCTCTTGATAGTCTCTTTTTATTCTCATCAGGCATTCCTCTCTGAGAATCCTTCTTTGTAGCCTCCAGTCTTACTTATTTTGGGAGGCTACCATAAAGTGTATATGTTAAAATATTATTATAACTATTATTATTTAAAATGCCCAGGAATGGCTGTATTTTGGGTTTATCTGTCTTTGCTAAGAGTTTAAGATGAAGCAGTAAAACTGACTTTTGTTTCTATCTATTGTTAACAGTCAGCTGATATTTTATGGGAGTCATTTCTGGGGAAACATGAGAGCAGCTTCTCAGTTCTGCTAGTGCCATTTGCGCTAGGTGATTCCAGGTCTTGCTTGACCATGTGGCTTCTCTCAGAAGCATCAGGAATATCTCCCTTCTCTGATGACTCTCTTCTTCGTAGAAAATGCACTGATTGGCTTTCTGTTCTCCAGTGGCCTCATTAATCTTCCTGATCAGGAGTTTATGTGGCTGAGAGTTGCAAAGTTCTTTAGAGAAGTCTCCTGTTCCCTGGATACAAACTGACTCAGAGGTCAAGAGCCAAAATTTGTTTTATTGTCCCTTTTCATTTAAATTAAATTTTAAATCCTAATCTTAAACATCCAGCAAATAAATTTTAACAGCCTTATATTAAGAGTACTGTGCTTTAATGTCTATAATTTAAAATTATTTATCTTTTTATTATTTGGGATCTGTATTTTTCTGTCTTGTAGGTGATGCCTTATTATCTTAAATTAACCAATGTTGTGTTCAAAAGCAACTCTTTTGTAAAACACTAACAGGGAATCTTTAGTTAACTTATAAGGAAATTACAAAATAAAATTAACAAGAGTAAAAATACTTAGTTCGTGTAATAGCTACCCTGAATTTTTGGCTGAGTTATAAATTATATCCCCTTTTTGAGATCCTAGTAATCTTGACAGAAAAAAAAAAAAAACTTCTGAACATAACTTTAAATTAAATAACATCTGACCTACTGCTTTCGTAGTTATTCTCACATGTTGTAAGATGAGACACAGAGCCTTATCTCAGGTAAGGCAGGGCTCTATATAAATCTTAAGTCTTTTAGTTCTAAAGCTGATCTTTTTTTTAAATATCATCTTACACAGTTTACATAAATTGTTTGAGGTCACATGAACATTAGCTAACACCATATGATATCACATTTAAAACATGAATTAAAGAAAGGCTGAAAGTTTTTAACCTTTACATAGATTAGGCGCTCATTAACTTAAAAATATATTTAAATTTTTCCCCAATGTAAAAAGTAACATAAAACTTTACATATCTTATTGATAACAAGTAAATAAATCCCCAATATATATATTTTTTTACCATACAACTTCAGAACACCAGCTTGATGTAATGCTCTTTTAAAGTTTCTACCTTACAGACTTGTATACCTGGAAGATATGAGCACATTAATAGCATCACAATGACATTGATGTTTTTAGATTAACCAAATTAACTTTTAAAGAAATTCCAGTACAGTGCTCTAAAATAACAGTTCTTATTTAATCAGTTGTTTAATTTTTATGGTTGCTTGCTCTAGAAAAATAAAAATAAACACAATGTTATGGGTAAACTTTTGTTTTCAGAAATTTGTGTCGCTTTATCACATGACTGATTTTTACAATCTTATACAGACTTTAGAACAAACTTATACAGACCTTACTAAATCAATCAGATATCTAACAAAAGTACTCATGAATGAGTAATCCCATATCAAATTTACTTCACTTATTTATCAAAATATTAGAGAA
This sequence comes from Callospermophilus lateralis, assembly GCF_048772815.1. Taxonomy (NCBI): domain Eukaryota; kingdom Metazoa; phylum Chordata; class Mammalia; order Rodentia; family Sciuridae; genus Callospermophilus; species Callospermophilus lateralis. The sequence goes on along the minus strand of NW_027511764.1, from coordinate 376,055 downwards.
ATCTATTGAACAGTGTAAACCATTTTGTTGTTAAAGGAAAAGTCCTAGAACCAAGGCATATTAGACATTTTATAGACATTAATATTTTATTAGATTTTTGAGCAGCTAGAAAAACTTGTAAGCTTAAATTTAAAGACATTTATTGTTATTTGTTTATACAAATTTAAAGTGAACCATTTAACTCACATGAATTAAAGATCTTCGAATCCACTTTTTAAAATTTGTTTTTATGGGTGCTTTTTTTTAATGATCGCTCCTTATATATGTTAATTTGTATATCATATATATGATATACGAACATATGGATATATGGACATACAACACATAACAAAAGTGTGCACAAATAATAATAGTAAGGCCTTGTAGCTTTTCACAGGTGAAATCTCCATTGTAATGTTTCAGAACTCCACTGTTGGTCAAAGATAGAATTGATGAGAAAAATATTAACCTAGTTCTCTAGGATCAAAATAATGAGCTCAAAAAAAAAAATACAGAATCTAAGGAAAAAAATGAGAGTCCTAGAAAAAATGACTGGCCAGTAATTAGTAAATACCATACGATTTACCTTTTTTTTTCCCACTTAGACATCAGATCAGTCTCCTACTGAGCTTGCAGGCTTCTTTCAGTTACATTTCAACATAAGTCCTGGCTGAGTTCTGGAAGGAGCTGGACAAAACTGCTATTCTGAGCGGACACCTCAGGCCTAAGGCACTTTAACCATAATTTTCAGGTGAGGATGTTGAAAATTATGATACAATTTTAAGATACAATTCAAAATTTTATACCTTAACATCTTGTTTTGTCAACAGATACCATACTATGATTTACTATCCTTGTCCAAATTAATGCACTGACACACTGTGACATTTTCCCAGGCTACCCAATTAAAAATTGGTGAAAAAAAAAAAGACTAAATGATTGGGAAGTTACTTGCCAACTTGGAAGTAGAATTCTTTAGTTTTCCATTTTAAGTATTTAAGTTCTCTGGCATGAATTATCTGAAATCATAAACTAAAAAATTACCTAAACCCGACTTTTAACTGCAAGATTGAGCAATGCTACAAAAACCCATCCAGATACCATATTGTTACAATAAAACATCATCATTTAGACACACATTCAGCTAAGACCATTCCCAAGAAACAATTTATAATATCAACACATTATTGCACATGTCTTAAATGGCCAGAAACAAAGACAAAAGACAGACAGAAAGGAGCTCCAGACTATGGCTGACAGGACAGAAGCCTTTAAAACAGCAGATAAGAGAAAAATCTCCTACACCAGTGGCATGATAGATGTCCCCACAAGGGCATCAGATGTTTTCACAGAGGGGCAACCTGAAATGTAATATCAAAGGTCTCCATGGTGACTTTACTGCATTTAGTGTCTCCTTTTTCTTTTTCTCTTTTTTAAGAAAACAGAGGTGGCATAATACTTACAGTGCAGGGAAGGAAGGAGGGAATTTACTGAAGCAACAGGACTTCGGCAGCTGCTGGGAGTCCCTCAGTCCCGTCTTTTACTTACAGGATTAGCTCCTCTGGTTTGGTTCCACCCCAAGCACGCTGAATCTCCTAACATTTCAGTAGTCAGCTCTCAAAAATTCCGGGGTCGGGGGGGTATCAAAATTCGTAACTTAAATTTCGGTTCTGGACCTTAAAGCCAATTAATACCAATTTAATATAAGGACAGGGTTTGAGAAAAAGTAAAAGGGAGGTTTACTGCTTTGCTAACAAAGGATCAAAACAGGGGACTCTGTCCAAAGTTGTGACTCTCTTGATCTGGAGGGACAAGGGGTTTTAAAGGAGCTTCACTTGTTAACCTGGGAGATACTCAGTTATTAGGTCTCCAGCAGGCATTGCCCTCTGCAGTGGGTGTGCTCCAGACAGCCAGCTAGGGGCTTCTCTCATCCTGCTTAACAAAGGGGGGTATAGTGCATCACATTTCTTTAAAACACAGTCCAAAGGGGTGACAGGCTTACATGCTTTATTACCCATTTTCACGTCCAATATCCTTAAGTTTTTACCACAGAAATCACACAACAAAACGCACAAAAACAAACAAATAAAAAACATTTAGAACACAGAACAAAACACACACAAAAAAAAAAACAGAAACTCGGCGAATAAACAGAAAACCAGAGGAGCAATGCAGCGTCTTGCTAAAGCTCCGGGGTAGGAGCTCCTGCGTGCCAGTCGGCACCTCTCTACACTTTCAGAGGTATTCCCTACAGAAAAGAACAGAGGAAAGAAGGATTCCTATTACTGTCCCGGACAGGAGTATATGTGAGCCTTCCCAGGCCACCTCTCTGTCATCAGAAGAGTACTCCCTTAACCGGATATCAGATGTTATAAAGGTGCCTCTTACCTATGAAGGCCTCCTCCACCAGGTGCTTGATAATAGTTTTAGTGCGATGGTTCACTGCAGTGATCCACGGACTGAAGGCTCATTCCAAGGCCTTGGAACTTGGCTCTCCAGCCTGGAGTCCTGGAGGATAGGCCAGCTTCAGAATTTCCAGCAGTCTGGCTTTGTGATCTGTTCGGGTCATGTTGCTGGGGAACTCCAAAATGTTAGTCCAGGACACAAGAAAAGACCACTGACTCCAATTAAAATCAAATTAAGGCAAGCTTAATATTTCAAGCAGCCGGGCTGCCTCTCCCTCTCAAAATGGCGGGAACAAGACAGCAACCCCACCTTTCCTACAGCCCAGCTTTATAGCCCAGAAAGTTACACAAAAGGGGGGTTACAGAAAACAGAACTTTGACAAGCATCACACTAATTGTAGTTTACATTTGTTTTTTCTGGCCCCAGCATCAAAAATTATGAGGACCATTAGAGCCTCAGAGAGGGTCATTGTCTGGCCAGGGAAGGCGAATATTTATGAGATGTCATTAAAGTTTCAGAGAGGGCCGTTATCTGGTCAGAGAGCCAGGCATGGGTGAGTTCAAAACATGGTCAGGCATTCTAAGCAGGTTCAGAATTTGCAGTAATTTATAGTAAAGCAAAAATTATCTTTTCATGGCTTTGTGGCAAGATGGCTCACAATTTTAATGAAAGATCATGTTGGGTGATCAACCCTGTCCCCTACTTTTGGAAAATCCTCTACCACCTCCAAGGTTGTGAACTCCTGAGCATTTTCCATTCCAGATATGTATTCACAGAATTTCTAACTCTTCTTCTCTAATTGCGTCTTACTTGGGGCGAAGTTAATGTCAAGCCATTGTTCTGGATGAGAGTGGGAAGAATATTGTGCAGCACATAATTGCATACACATTGGATTCACTTTCCAATTTTCCAATTGAAATACTGAATTCCTGACAATAACCCATACCCTTCTAGACGCTAACTACAAATACTAATATGATGGAGAAAAATAACCCAAACGGAATTGAAATACAAGCAGTTCAGAGGAGGCATGGTGTATATTGGACTTGCCTTTTGCAAGATAAAATGTAGGTGTTATAAATCTAGTCATTTTTTAATTGAAATAGTTTTATATGTGTTTTAAAGTTAACAAATATGTGAATTCCTATCTCCCTTTCGCTGTAACCTATTCAGCACATTAATTTTTATATACACATATAGAATCCTACCTGATATCACACGTACATTTTTGTGAGGTGCCTGACATTGCAGATACAAATTGTGAGAAGAGATTACTCCACCTAAATGCTGTTGGAACTGAAAATTCAAGCTAATGGTGAGCTTCCTAGTTGAATAACATTATACATAAATCCATGTTCAGTAAAATGAATATTTTTGGATCTGTGGATGATATATATTTCATGGTGAAATTCGATTGGCATATATAATTCTACTTTTGAATGTCTTTGTGTGTGTGTGTGTGTATATATATATATATATATATATATATATATATATATATAAATAAAATAAATCTCCAGATTTTTCAAAATATGAAATATATGTGTCTTATATACACTCCCTAAATTCATTCATGTTCATGTATGTGGATTAATAATCAACTTTTCAGAAGATTATTCTCAGAAATATTCATCCACCTGAAATACATATTTGTTTCCTAGTACTGAAAACTAACTTCAGTGAAAGGTGCAAACAAATCCTAGTATTTCTACATTAACTGACCTAGTTTAACATCAATGCTAGTAGATTCCTATGGGACATGATGTGTATTTTGACATTAATTATTATTCAACACTGGTACATTACTATTTCTTCAGTTTATGCACATCATAGGATATATATTTCATCCACTACTTAGCAAATTCATAGGCATTTGTTTCACTTTCAATCACTTCTTGCTCCAGAACACATGTATTTCCCTGTGTTTCTTGACTGGTCTTTTCATGAGACTTTTTTCAAATATATTATTTTCAATTTCCATGATCAATTTTTAAGCAAAACTCACACAACCTTCATGATAAAACATAACCCTAAGATGACCATTAGATATATAACTGGTTGGAATGATTGATTGTGCATCTTTATAACATTTCTTATATATTTTCAGATATCCATTCAATCCATTATTTAAAGTGGATCCAGTTATATTATTTATTCCCAGTATGGTCTATTCATGCGTTATTGCTATATTCATAGACAGAGGGTATACCTATTTGTACCCCAATACAAATTTATATGTCTTCAAAATATCGCTCCTGGAAATGGTGGAAGAAATACTCAGGTCACGTGATATACATATACATTTTATCACAGAAATATTCTGGACACAAAAAGCAAAGGTCACACTTTCAATTGTACCAAAGCCTAAATGGAAAGTGAGCATGGATTACTAAAAACATCTATGTCCAGGTTGCCTAAAGCTCTCAAATGTCAATCCTATTGGTGACTACATATTTGTTTCTTCCTAAGATTATATATTCAACCTCAAGCCTGTTGAAAATGTCTAATCCTATCACTCACTTTGTACTTTGCTTGATTTCCTAATGTCTTTACTGATATCTGCTTTCCCTCATATTTTCCCCAGTTCATCATTGTGACTGACTCTTCACATGTGCTGACATTAACACTCACTCTCTAACCGAAACCCTATTGCTAAAGAACTTTTTGTCCAAATCCTATACTCACTCTTCATTCTAAACCTAACGACTACCTTCCTCATCGTACTGAATATCGCTTTTTGACTGGATGTTCTCTTCAACATTCAATCATCCAAGGTACAAGGTCCTATGCCATTGTATATTGATTTATCTGAGACAACTGTGCAGCACATAACTCAAAGCTAAGTATACCACTTAAGGGTCCAATTCCCTTCTGGGCTTCAAATCTTTCCTAATTTTCTGCTTTCATACTTATATTTCACCTATATACTCTTGTAAATATCGAAGGTTGCCAATACCATTATTCATCTCGCAAAATGATTCCTAACCCAAATCAAACATGTTATTAACCCTAAACATACACTGTTCCATCAATATAACTTACAGAAGAGCAGGGACAGAGTTGGTCTTACAATATAGGAATGTAGGTGATCTTCCACCTTCTGAGAACCTCAAAGATCCATGGAGAAATGATCCTTGGAGAAGTTTAATGCAGCTATGTTGGACCTGAGAGAGCAATAGAAATCTTCCATGGCAAAAAACCTGGTCAGGATGAATTGATGGGTCTAAGTCAGCCTCTCTTTTCTTATTGTAAAGAAGTTGGAAGAAACCAGGCCTGTGTGGAGAGCTGTACCTGGGTGCCTAAGGTTGATATTCCATTCTAACTTCTGAATGTGTCAGAGGATGTTGGGGCAGCCTCCATCTCATGGGACCCTTGGAAGCAACTGTTAGGACAAAGTGGTTTTCAAGGCAGTGACCTCATTCAGTTCCTGAAGGAAGTGACCTCTCCTCACTTCCTTGGTGATTGAATTCTCTGAACTTGGGATCCAGGAAGCCAGGCACCCAGAGCCAGTCCCAGTCCTAGTCCCATTGGGCTAACTTGTTTGCTTTTTCCAAGGACAGAGTCAGTCTTTCTTGGTACCTACTGATGTGAGGATGGCCAATAGCCAGCAGAGCTCTGAAGAGGCACCTTCCCTGAGAAAGCAGGTAGTGGCTCACCGCTGTCTCCTGACAACTTCACATAGTTGGCCAAGGAGACCAGATCTGAGAGAGGACAGGCCATTTCGGGGGAACATAATATGGCCCACCAGTCAGAAGACACTCTGGATAGTCACAGACCTACTTGGGGGAAGGAGGTGGCTTTGCCATTGTGGGTGTGAGTTTGTGGTTTTTTTCTCATGTTCTGAGAATAGGTAGGAAAGGCGTTTTTTTCTGGTGTGGAGTGGACTGTTTCTAGTAAGTCCTTTGACATTGTGAGGGTTTCTATGTCTGTGTATCCAACTGTATCCATGGTTGTAGACATTAGAAAAGAGAATGCATCAATGGATTTGTTTTCTCTAGTAGAAAGCTTCCACACATTAATACTGCCCAATAGATTAATGGACTTCACTTTGCCTTATGGATGGGCAACACCTACTGTCTTCTTAAGTTACTGTTTTCTTCGTGAATTCTGGCCACTCTACAGAATACGCTCATGGTTTTGTGTCCCAGATATGTAACACCACAAGGCTCTGTGACATGGCCATGTACTGGATAGCTGAAGAGATTGAGAGCATCTCAGAAAACTCAGATATCAGTGTGACCAGTAAAGCCTCAGTGAAGAAACCCTTCTTGGGCCATTTGCTTACTTGTGTTTCAATTACCCTGAATGTCAGGAAGGTCTTTGCCTCATGCCAACCCTTTGTGAAGCCTGAAGAAAACTGTTTTCATATGGAAATGAATGGGCTTCACCTGTGGCTCTTTGCTTAATTGCTTTGGAATGGGATGTGTCTGAATCAGTCTCTGGTCCTTGTGTGAGGCTGTGACTTAGATTCTCAGCACCCAATGGATCTAAAGAAAAATCCCATGTGCTTCCCAAACCGAAATGGCCAAAAGAGAAGTCATTGTGGATGAATTTTTTTGCCTTCTTGTTTTAGGTTCCTGACCTCCATTAAGTGAGAATAGGGATTCTTTGGATTAAATGAGTTCTTCAAATCCCTGCAGAGGCTTGCCCATATGTGCTTGGGTTTTCTCATGACTCCAAATCACATTAAGAATCTATACCTCACAGCCAGTAGGCCTCAAATTGGAGAAGCGGAACACTTTAACAGCAGGAATATTTGATCACTCCAGGTTCACAGGAGGAGTGTCCAGGCCACCATGATTTTAGGCAAATGAGGGGCAAGTGAGCTTATTTTGGACACTTTCTTAGGCTGTGCCCCTCATAGAAATCTCCAGCCAGAGGTTATGATGAGTGTCTATATGGAAGAAGATGAGGGCCCTGTGGGAGTGTTTTGATTTTAATTGTGGTCATTTTTGTGGTGGTTGGAAGGAATGACTGGTTCCACCTGGGCTTGAACTCTGGCGTGATTCCCCTTAGAGACTGAGTTCTGGAACTGAACTCAGAGAAGTATTGACATGAATTGTGTTGGGATTTTAGAAGGCCATGCATGACACTCACCCATGGAAACTGAGATCTAGGCCCAGGGTGTCTTTCCACAAAACAATGGGAACCTCAGCCAGGATATCACATGATTTTATTCTGAAAGATTGGCAGGTATAGTTGAGAGTCAAAACACACATGGACCTCACATTGTAGGCCTCAATTTGCCTGGCTTCATGTGATCTTTTGGCAACTCTTTGAGAAGCCTTGCCTGTGAGTGTTCTCCAGAGCTTTCATTGAAATGAGCTTTCTCAACACTTAATGGTTCCTGAATGATTTGAAACCCACAGTGCCTCCAACTTAATCTTTGAAAAATGGCTAGATAAATACCATGAAATTTTTGAAATTTACATGACCAGGTGGCACTGGAGAATCTTTGGAAGTCCTGTGGTTGATCAGGTGTATACCAGAGAATGCCTTGTTTTACTGGGTTTTATGAAAATGGTGTAGAACAGAGATGCCAGTAATTTGTATCCTGCTGATTAGTGGGCCTAGAGCAGTGGTGGGCAGGTGTGTGATAAAACACCATGGTGGTGCCATGTGGATCGGCCATTGGCTTCCAAATGGATTATGACTGACATAGTGCAGAAATCAGACACTTATATGTAAAGGCATTTTTTATATGGAGAGGTTTCAGGGCAATGTTCAGAATCAGTTTACTATGGTTATTGGGGCAAGCTGTGTGGGATAGAAGCCTGGTTGGTGCATTCTCCTGCAGACCCTGACCCACCACACGTGACAGAACGCCCTTCAGCACTGTATCCTAGTAGAACTCCTTGTATTTGGTGAAGCAAATACCAAATTCCCAGTGCAGCAACAAGAAACACCACGAAAAGTGGAGGATGACCAAATGTCTTCACAGTCCACACGAGGAGACACTTAGCCTCCAGTGGCCACAGTTTACATACAAAGAGAGAATTCAGCACTGCTGCCTCATGGTCATTGGAATATAAGAAACCATGTCTTCCAGGTCACATAGATGCAGACCCATTTTGATGGTCTCACTACAAAGGAAGTTAAAGCTCATGACAACAACATATATTTCAAGTGCCCAACCTCAGAGGCAGTTTTCCAAGAAGTCTTAGGCCAGCAGAGCTCCATGTTTGCGGAGTGTTTACACTGTTCTTTACTTTTGGAAACTCCTCTACCACCACCAAGGTTGTGAACTCCCGAGCATATTCCATTCCAGATATGTATTCACAGATTTTCACACTTTTCTACTCTAATTGTGTCTTACTTGGGCCAAGGTAATATCAAGGCATTGTTCTGAATGTGAGTGGGAAGATTTTTTTGTAGCACATATTTACATACACATTCGATTCATTTTTCAATTTTCTATTTGAAATACTGAAGCCCTGAAACTAACACATACCCTACTATACTCTGACTAATAATTCTAATATGATGGTGAAAAATAACCCAAACAGAATAGAAATACAAGCAGTTCAGAGGAGGCATGGTGTATTGTTACAATTGCCTTTTGCATTATATAGTGTAGGAGTTATAAATCTAGTCATTTTTTTGTTGAAATAGTTCTACATGTGTTTTTAAAATTAACAAATATGTGAATTCCTGTCTCCCTTTCTCTGTAGCCAATTCAGCACATGTATTTTTATATGCACATATAGAATTCTACCTGGTACCACACGTACATACTTGTGAGGTAACTGAATTGGCAGATGCAAATTGTGAGAAAGGATAACTCCTCCTAAATGCTGTTGGAACTGAAAATTCAACCTATGGGTGAGCTTCCTAGTTGAATAACATTATACATTAATCCATGTTCAGTAAAATGAATATTTTTCGATCTGTGGATTATATATATTTCATGATGAATTTCGATTGGCATATATATTGCTACATTTTTTCTTTTATTGGTTGCTCAAAACATTATAAATCTCTTGACATATAATATTTCATACATTAGATTCAAGTGGCTTATGAACTCCCATTTTTAGCCCAAATAGAGATTACAGAATCACATCGATTACACATCCACATTTTTACATAATGCCCTATTAGCTACTGTTGTATTCTGCTACCTTTCCTATACTCTACTATCTCCCCTCCCCTTCCTTCCGATCTTCTCTTTTTTCCCCATCTACTGTAATTGATTTCACTCCATGTTTATTTTCCCATTCCACTCACAACAATATGTAATTTTGTGTAACAATGAGGGTCTCCCTCCATTACCATGCAATTTCCCTTTTCTCTCACTTACCCTCCCACCTCATGTCTCTGTTTAAAGTTAATCTTTTCTTACTGCTATTGCTCCCTGCTCTGTTCTTAGTTGCTCTCATTATATCAAAGAAGTCATTTGGTATTTATTTTTTAGGGATTGGCTATCTTCACTAAGCATAATCTGCTCCAGGGCCATCCATTTTTCTGCAAATTTTATGATTTTGTCATTTGTTAGTGCTGCGTAATACTCCATAGTGTATAAATGCCACATTTTTTATATCCATTCATCTATTGAAGGGCATCTGGGTTGGATCCACAGTGTATCAATTGTGAATTGTACTGCTATGAAAATCCATGTGGTAGTATCCCTGTATTACTCTCTTTTAAGGTCTTCAGGGAATAGTCAGAGAAGGGCAATAGCTGAGTCAAATTGTGGTTCCATTCACAGCTTTCCCAGGAATCTCCATACTGCTTTCCAAATTGGCCACACCAGTTTACAGTCCCACCAGCAATGTACAAGAGTATCTTTTACCCCACATCCTTGCCAGCACTTGTTGTTGTTTGACTTCATAATGGCTACCAATGTACTGGAGTGAGATGGGATCTTAGGGTGATTTTGATTTGAATTTCTCTGACTGCTAGAAATGGTGAGCATTTTATTATGTACTTGATGAATGATTGTATGTCCTCCTCTGAGAAGTGTCTGTTCAAGTCCTTGATCCATTTGTTTATTGGGTTATTTGTTATCTTATTGTCTAATTTTTTGAGTTCTTTGTATATTCTGGATATTAGGCCTCTATCTGAAGTGTGAGGAGTAAAAATTTGTTCCCATGATGTATGCTCCTTATTTACCTCTCTTATTCTTTCTCTTGCTGATAAAAAACTTTTCAGTTTAAGTAGTCCCATTTGTTGATTCTTGTTATTAACTCTTGTGCTATGGATGTCATATAAAGGAATTTGGAGTCCGACCCCATAATATGTAGATCAGAGCCAACTTTTTCTTCTATCAGACACAGAGTCTTTGATTTGATATCTAGCACCTTGATCCACTATGAGTTAACTTTTGTGCATGGCGAGAGAAAGGAATTCAGTTTCATTTTGTTGCACATGGATTTCCATTTTTCCCAACACCATTTGTTGAAGATACTATATTTCCTCCATTGCATGCTTTTAGCTCCTTTATCAAATATAAAATAGTTGTAGCTTTTTGGATTAATCTCTGTGTCCTCCATTCTGTACCATTGGTCCACCCGCCTGTTTTGGTACCAGTACCATGCTGTTTTTTTTTAATTAATTTTATTGTAGGTTGTTCAAAACATTTCATAGTTCTTGATATATCATATTTCACACTTTGATTCAAGTGGGATATGAGCTCCCATTTTTACCCCATATACAGATTGCAGAATCACATCAATTGCACAACCATTGATTTACATATTGCCATTCTGGTGACTGTTGTATTCTGTTGCCTTTCCTATCCTCTACTATCCCCCCTCCCCCCTCCCCTCCCCTCTTCTCTCTCTACCTCCTCTACTGTAATTCATTTCTCCCCTTTATATTTTTCCTCCTTTCCCCTCATTTCCTCTTGTATGTAATTTTGTATACCCCTGAGGGTCTCCTTCCATTTACATGCAATTTTCCTTCTCTCTCCCTTTCCCTCCCACCTCTCATCCCTGTTTAATGTTAATCTTCTTCTCATGTTCTTCGTCCCTACTCTGTTCTTAGTTACTCTCCTTATATCAAAGAAGATATTTGGCATTTGTTTTTAAGGGATTGGCTAGCTTCACTTAGCATAACCTGCTCTAATGCCATCCATTTCCCTCCAAATTCTATGATTTTGTCATTTCTTAATGCAGAGTAATATTCCATTGTGTATAAATGCCACATTTTTTTATCCATTCTTTTATTGAAGGACATCTATGTTGGTTCCACAGTCTTGCTATTGTGAATTGTGCTGCTATGAACATGGATGTAGCAGTGGCCCTATAGTGTGCTCTTTTTAGGTCTTTAGGGAATAGACCGAGAAGGGGAATAGCTGGATCAAATGGTGGTTCCATTCCGAGCTTTCCAAGAAATCTCCATACTGCTTTCCAAATTGGGCGCACCAATTTGCAGTCCCACCAGTAATGTACAAGAGTACACTTTTCCCGACATCCTCGCCAGCACTTGTTGGTGTTTGACTTCCTAAAGGCTGCCAATCTTACTGGAGTGAGATGGTATCTTAGGGTGGTTTTTATTTGCATTTCTCTGACTGCTAGAGATGGTGAGCATTTTTTCATATACTTCTTGATTGATTGTATGTCCTCCTCTGAGAAATTTCTGTTCAGGTCCTTGGCCCATTTGTTGATTGGGTTATTTGTTATCTCATTGTCTAATTTTTTTAGTTCTTTGTATATTCTGGATATTAGAGCTCTGTCTGAAGTGTGAGGAGTAACGATTTGTTCCCAGGACGTAGGCTACCTATTTACCTCTCTTATTGTTTCTTTTGCTGAGAAAATAACTTTTTAGTTTGAGTAAGTCCCATTTGTTGGTTCTAGTTATTAACTGTTGTGCTATGGGTGTCCTATTTAGGAATTTGGATCCCGACCCCACAGTATGTAGATCATAGCCAACTTTTTCTTCTATCAGACGCCATGTCTCTGATTTGATATCAAGTTCCTTGATCCACTTTGAGTTAACTTTTGTGCATGGTGAGAGAAAGGGATTCAGTTTCATTTTGTTGCATATGGATTTCCAGTTTTCCCAACACCATTTGTTGAAGATGCTAGCCTTCTTCCATTGCATGCTTTTAGCCCCTTTATCGAATATAAGATAGTTGTAGTTTTGTGGATTGGTTTCTGTGTCCGCTATTCTGTACCATTGGTCCACCCGCCTGTTTTGGTACCAGTACCATGCTGTTTTTGTTTCTATTGCTCTGTAGTATAGTTTGAAGTCTGGTATAGCTATACCGACTGATTCACACTTCCTGCTTAGCAATGTTTTTGCTATTCTGGGTCTTTTATTTTTCCATATGAATTTCATGATTGCTTTCTCTATTTCTACAAGAAATGCCGTTGGGATTTTGATTGGCATTGCATTAAACCTATTGACAACTTTTGTTAATATCGCCATTTTGATGATGTTAATTCTACCTATCCATGAACAGGGTATATTTTTCCATCTTTTAAGATCTTCTTCAATTCTCTCTTTAGGGTTCTGTAGTATTCATTGTATAAGTCTTACACCTCTTTTGTTAGGTTGATTCCCAAGTACTTTATTTTTTCTGAGGATATTGTGAATGGGGTGGTTGTCCTCATATATATTTTAGAGGATTTGTCGCTGATATACAGGAATGCCTTTGATTAATGCGTGTTGATTTTATATCCTGCCACTTTGCTGAATTCATTTATTAGCTCTAATAGTTTCTTTGTAGACCCTTTTGGGTCTGCTAGGTATAGAATCATGTCATCTGCAAATAGTGATAATTTGAGTTCTTCTTTTCCTATTTTTATGCCTTTAATTTCTTTTGTCTGTCTAATTGCACTGGCCAGTGATTCGAGAACTATGTTGAACAGAAGTGGTGAGAGAGGGCATGCCTGTCTTGTACCAGATTTTAGAGGGAATGCCTTCAGTTTTTCTCCATTCAGAATGATGCTAGGCTGAGGCTTAGCATAGATTTCTTTTACAATATTGAGGTATGTTCCTGTTATCCCTAGTTTTTCTAGACTTTTGAACATAAAGGGATGCTGTACTTTGTCGAATGCTTTTTCCGCATCTATCGAGATGATCATATGGTTCTTATATTTAAGCCTATTGATGTGGTGAATAACATTTATTGATTTTCGTATATTGAACCAACCTTGCATTCCAGGGATAAATCCTACCTGATCATGGTGCACAATTTTTTTGATATGTTTTTGTATCCGGTTCGCGAGAAGTTTATTGAGCATTTTTGCATCTAGGTTCATTAGAGATATTGGTCTGTAGTTTTCTTTCTTTGGAGTGTCTTTGTCTGGTTTAGGAATCAGGGTGATGTTGGACTCATAGAATGAATTTGGAAGTTCTCCCTGTTTTTCATTTTCCTGCAATAGCTTGAAAAGTATTGGTATTAGTTCCTCTTTAAAGGTTTTGTAAAACTCTGCTGTATACCCATCCGGTCCTGGGCTTTTCTTAGTTGGTAGTCTTTTGATGGTTTCTTTATTTCCTCAGTTGATATTCGTCTGTTTAGGTTGTCAGTATCCTCCTAACTCAATCTGGGCAAATCATATGACTTAAGAAATTTATCGATGCCTTCACTATCTTCTAATTTATTGGAGTATAAGGATTCAAAATAATTTCTGATAATCTTCTGTATTTCTGAAGTGTCTGTTGTGATATTGCCTTTTTCATCCCATATGCGAGTAATTTGAGTTCTCTCTCTTCTTCTCTTCATTAGCATGGCTAAGGGTCTGTCAATTTTATTTATTTTTTCAAAGAACCAACTTTTAGTTTTGTCAATTTTTTCAATTGTTTCTTTTGTTTCAATTTCATTAATTTTTGCTCTGATTTTAATTATTTCTTGTCTTCTACTTTTTGGCTGTTGTTTTGTTCTTCTTTTTCTAGGACATTGAGTTGAAGTATTAGATCATTTATTTGTTGGTTTGTTTCTTTTTTTAAGGAATGAACTCCAAGCAATAAATTTTCCTCTTGGAACTGCTTTCAATGTGTCCCATAGATTCCGATATGTTGTGTCTGTGTTTTCATTTATCTCTAAGAATTTTTTAATATCCTCCTTGATGTCTTCTATAACCCATTTATCATTCAGTAACCTATTTTTCATTCTCCAATTGATGCATGATTTTTCCTTACTTCTTTTATCATTGATTTTCAATTTCATTTCATTATGTTCAGATAAGATGCATGGTATTATCTCTACTCCTTTATATTGTCTAAGAGTTGCCCTGTGACATAATATATGATCTATTTTTGAGAAGGATCCAAGTGCTGCTGAGAAAAAAGTGTAACTGCTTGATCTTGGGTGGTATATTCTATATATGTCAATTAAGTCTAGGTTATTAATTATGTTATTGAGTTCTATAGATTCCTTATTCAACTTTTCTTTGTAAGATCTATCCAGTGGTGAGAGAGGTGTGTTGAAGTCTCCCATAATTATTGTATGGTGGTCTATTAGACTCTTGAACTTGAGAAGAGTTTGTTTGATGAACATAGCTGCACCATTGTTTGGGGCATATATATTTATGATTGTGATGTCTTGTTGGTGTATGGTTCCCTTGAGCTGTATGTAGTGTCCCTCTTCATCCCTTTTGATTAACTTTGGCTTGAAATCTATTTTATTTGATATGAGTATGGACACTCGTGCTTGTTTCTGAAGTCCATAAGAGTGATATGATTTTTCCCAACCTTTCACCTTCAGTCTATGTATGTCTTTTCCTATCAAATGCGTCTACTGAAGGTAGCATATTGTTGGGTCTTGTTTTGTGATCCATTCTACTAGCCTGTGTCTCTTAATTCGTGAGTTTAAGCCATTAACATTTAGGGTTATTATTGAGATATGGGTTGTTCTTCCAGTCATATTGGTTTATTTATGTTACTAAACATGGTTTGTTTTCCTCTTTGATTATTCCCCCTCTTTACTGTACTCCCTCCCGCTGTTGGTTTTCATTGTTATTTTCCATTTCCTCTTCCTGCAATGTTTTGCCGAGGATGTTTTGAAGAGATGGTTTTCTAGCTGCAAATTCTTTTCACTTTTGTTTATCATGGAAGGTTTTAATTTCATCTTCCATACTGAAGCTTAATTTTGCTGGATACACAATTCTTGGTTGGAACCCATTTTCTTTCAGTGTTTCAAATATGTTATTCCAGGATCTTCTAGCTTTCAGAGTCTGTGTTGAAAGATCAGCTGTTATCCTGATTGGTTTACCCCTAAATGTAATCTGCTTCCTTTGTCTTGTAGCTTTTAAAATTCTCTCCTTATTCTGTATGTTGGGCATCTTCATTATAATGTGTCTAGGTGTGGATCTCTTATGATTTTGCACATTCGGCGTCCCGTAGGCTTTAGGATATGGGATTCTGTCTCATTCTTCAAGTCTGGGAAGTTTTCTCATATTATTTCATTGAATAGATTGCTCATTCCTTTTGTTTGGAACTCTATACCTTCCTGTATACCAATGACTCTTAAGTTTGGTCTCTTTATGTTATCCCATATTTCTTGAATGTTCTGCTCATGGTTTCTTAACAGCTTTGCTGAGCTGTCTATGTTCTTCTCCAGTTGAAATACTTTGTCTTCATTTTCTGATGTTCTATCTTCTAAGTGTTCTACTCTGATGGTAGTATTCTCAATTGAGTTTTTAATTTGGTTTATTGTTTCCTGCATTTCCAGGATTTCTGTTTGTTTGATTTTTATAACCTTGATCTCCCTGTATAATTGATCTTTTGCTTCTTGTATTTGTTTATGTAATTCATTTTCGAAGTGCTCGAAGTGGTCTTTCATTGTCTGATTTTGCTGTCTAATGTCTTCCTTGAGACTCCAGATAATCTGAAGCATGTATATCCTGAATTCTTTATCTGACATTCCATCTGCTGCAGATATTACCTCTTCTAAAGTTGAGTTGACCTGCATTGCTTGTGGTCCTTTTTTTCCTTTTCTTTTCATACTGATCGCATTTCTTTCTGCTTGGTGAAACTGTTGTGTTATTGATTTTCCCCCTGTATATTTATATTGCTCTTGTATAGTTGCAAAGTCTCCCTCGCAGGCTTTGGCGGTGGTTCTGCCCCTCCTCCAATTGGGGCAATGTGCCTACTACGCCGGCAGGCTACTGTGCCTCTACTTTCGGTGGGCCTGTTCTTTCGGTGGTCACAGGTTCGCCTACCTTGCAGGCGTGAGCAGCGGCTCTGCACCTCCGCTGGCCGCTAGGTCTGTTCTGTCTGTCGTTTGCAGGTCTGTCTACCTAACAGGTGCTTGTGGCGGCTCTGCCCCTCCCCCAACCGGGGTGATGTGTCAGACGGCCACTGGGCCTGTTTTGTCAGTGGTCACGGTATCGCCTACCTTGCAGGTGGGTGGGGCAGCTGTGCCCCTCTGCAGGTTTCTGGGCCTGACCTTCCGGTGGGTCGCAGGTCATTCATTTTTTAGTTCTAGTAGTTTTTGTACACCTTTTTGTGTCTTCTATGTATAGAATAATGTCACCCGAAAATAGTGATAATTTGCATTCTTATTTTCCTATTTTTATGCCTTTTATTTGTTTAGTATGTCTAATTGCTCTGGCCAGTGTTTCGAGAACTATATGGAATAGAAGTGGTGAGAGAGGGCATCCCTGTCTTGTTCCAGATTTTAGAAGAAATGCCTTCAATTTTTCTCCATTCATAATGATGCTAGCCTGAGGCTTAGCATAGATAGCTTTTACAATGTCGAGGTAACTTCCTGTTATCCCTATTTTTTCTAATGTTTTGAACATAAAGGGATGCTGTACTTTGTCAAATGCTTTTTCTGCTTCTATCGAGATGATCATATGGTTCTTATCTTTAAGTCTATTGATGTGGTGAATAACATTTATTGATTTCCGTATATTGAACCATCCTTGCATCCCAGCTATGAATCCTACTTGATCATGGTGCATAATTTTTTTGATGTGCCTTTGTATTCGATTCACCAGAATTTTATTGAGGATTTTTGCATGTAGGTTCATCAGATATATTGGTCTGTAGTTTTCTTTCTTTGAGGTGTCTTTTTCTGATTTCGGAATCAGCGTGATGTTGGCCTCATAGAATGAATTTGGAAGAGCTCCCTCTTTTTCTCTATGCTGAAATAACTTGAAAAGTATTGGTATTAAATCTTCTTTAAATGTTTTGTAAAACTCCGCTGTATAGCCATTCGTTCCTGGGCTTTTCTTGGTTTGTAGTCTTTTGATTGCTTCTTCTGTTTCATCCATTGACATTGGTCTGTTTAAATTGTGTGTATCCTTCTGACTCAGTCTGGGAATATCATATGACTTAAGAAATTTATCGATATCTTCACTATATTCTATTTTATTGGAATATAGGTTTTCTAAATAATTTCTAATTGTCTTCTGTATTTTGGAAGCATCTGTTGTAATATTGCCTTTTTCATCCCATATGTCAGTAATTTGAGTTCTCTCTCTTCTTCTCTTCATTAGCATGCCGAAGGGTCTGTCGAACATATTTATTTTTTCGAAGAACCACCTTTTAGTTTTGTTAATTTTTTCAATAGTTTCTTTTGTTTCAATTTTGTTGATTTCTGCTCTGATTTTAATTATTTCTTGCTTTCTGCTACATTTTTTGTTGTTTTGCTCTTCCTTTTCTAGGGCTTTGAGTTGAAGTGTGAGCTCATTTATTTGTTCGTTTTTACTTTTTTTCAGGAATGACCTCCAGGCGATGAATTTCCCTCTTAAAACTGCTTTCATTGTGTCCCATAGATTCTGATATATTGCGTCTGTATTTTCATGTATCTCTAAGAATTTTTTGATTTCCTCCTTTATATCTTCTGTAACCCACTGATCATTCCGTAACATATTGTTCATTTTCCATGTGATGTAGGATTTTTCCTTCCTTTTTTTATCATTGGTTTCCAGTTTCATTCCATTATGATCAGAAAAAATTCATGGTATTATCTCAACCCCTGTATATTTACTGAGGGTTGCCCTATGACATAATATATGGTCTATTTTTGAGAAGGATCCACGTGCTACTGAGAAAAAAGTATATCCACTTGATGAAGATTGATATATTCGATATATGTCAGTTAAGTCTAGGTTATTGATTGTGATATTGAGTTCTATAGTTTCTTTATTCACTTTTGTTTGGAGGATCTGTCCAATGGTGAGAGAGGTGTGTTGAAGTCACCCATAATTATTGTGTTGTGGTCTATTTCATTCTGGAACTTGAGGTGAATTTGTTTTTTGAACATTGCAGCACCATTATTTGGTGCATAAATATTGATAATTTTTATGTCTTGTTGATGAATGGTTCCTTTTAACAGTATATAATGTCCTTTCTTATCCCTTTTGATTAAATTAGTCTTGAAGTCGATTTTATTCGATATGAGCATGGCCACCCCTGCTTGCTTATGGGGAGCATTGCATGGTATATTTTTTCCAAAACTTGCACCTTCAGCCTGTGTATGTCTTTTCCATTCAGATGTGCCTCCTGGAGGCAACATATTGTTGGATTCATTTTTAATCCAAGTTACCAGCCTATGTCGCGTTACTGGAGACTTTAAGCCATTAATATTTAGAGTCACTATTGATATATGGTTTGTACTGCCGCTCATGATTGATGATTCATCTTTTTTTTTTTAATTTAGTTTGTTTCTCCATGATTAGCTTTTCCCCCACCCTCAGTCATTACTGAGGCACTTCCCACTGATGGTTTTGGTTGTTGATTTTCGTTTCTGCTTCGTGTATTGTTTTGCTCAAGATGCTTTGCAATGCTGGTTTTCTGGCTACAAATTTTTTTTACCTTTTGTTTATCATGAAATATTTTTATTTCATCGTCATACCTGCAGCTTAATTTTGCTGGATACAGAATTCTTGGTTGGCATTCATTGTCTTTCAGTGTTTGAAATACGTTGTTCCAGGATCTTCTCGCTTTCAGCGACTGTGATGAAAAATCCATTCTCAACCTTATTGGTTTACCCCTTAATGTAATCTGCCTCCTTTCTCTTAGAGCTTTTAATATTTTCTCTTTGTTTTGTATATTGGATATCTTCATAACAATGTGTCTTGGTGTTGGTCTACTGTGATTTTGTGTGCTCCGTGTCCTGTAAGCATGTCCAATTTGTATATCCATTTACTTTGTATTTCTGGAAATATTTCTGTAATTATTTCATTCAATAGATTACTAATTCCCTTGGTTTGAATCTGTGTACCTATCCAGATGACTCATTAATTTTTTTTTTATGTTATCCCATATCTCTTGGATGTTTTACTCATGATTTTTTACCAGCATTTCTGTGTTGGCTAGATTCATTTCAAGATGATATATTTTGTCTTCATTATCTGACATTCTGTCTTCTACTTGCTCCACAGTGTTAGTGATACTCTCAATTGACTTTTTAATTTGGTTTATCATTTCCTTCATTTCTAGAATTATTGTTTGATTTTTTTATAATCTCTATCTCCTGATAAAGATGCAAAACTTCTTCTTTTATCTGTTTATGTAATTCATTTTCAATGTGTTCTTTCACTGTTTGGATTTGCTGTCTCGTATCCTCTTTAAGTTTCAATTCCATCTGTCTAAGGTATTCCTTGAGTTCTTTATATGACCATTTTTCTGATGACTATAGGTCCTCCTGAATATTTTGGCTGTCCTTCGTTGTTTGTACTTATTTTCTTCCTTGATTTTTTGTGCTGCTCATGTTACTTCTTGCTCTGTTTGACTGTTGAGTTACTGCTTACTCTTATAAATTTATTTGATGCTTGGAAGAAAAGATATTAGAAGGAAAGGGAAGAAGTCACTAAAGAGAATGAGAGTAGGCAGGTAGAATTCGAAGAAGGGGAAATCAGAAAATTGAAAAGAAATGATAAGACAAAAGAAAAAATAGAAAAGAAAGAAAGAAAGAAAAAAATTTAAAAATAATGATCATTTAAAGGATGTAAATTAAAGTTTAAAATAATAATAATAATAAAATAAAAATATTTAAAAAATGAAAACATATTAAAAAGTTAAAGTACAACAACAAAAAATATGAATTTACATAAAGAATCTAAACCCCACACTCAGTAGGCCTCAAGTTGGAGAAGTAGAGCAGTATTAACGCCAGGCCTATTTTTTCACTTCTGTTTCACAGGAAGGCAGTATAGGCAACCCTGATGTTAGGCAAATGAGGGGCAAGGGAGCTTATTTTGGACACGGACGTGGGCTGTGTACCTCATGGAAACCTCCAGCCGGAGGTTATGATGAGTGTCTACATGGAAGAAGTAGAGGGCCATGTTGGGGTGTTTTGGTTTTAAATGTGAACATTTGTATGGCGGTAGGAAGAGATGACTGGCTACACCTGGGCTTGAACTCTTGTGTGATTCAACATAGAGACTGAGTTCTGGAATTGACCTCAGAGAAGTATTGCCATGGATTGTGTTGGGCTTTTAGAAGGCCATGCATGAGAGTCGCCCTTGGAAAGTGAGATCTACGCCCAAGTTGGCTTTCCACAGAGCAAAGGGAATCTCAGCCAGGATATCACATGATTTTATTCTGAAAGACTTGGCAGCCATAGTTGAGAGTGAAAACACACATGGACCTCACATTGTAGACCTCAATGGGCCTGGCTTCATGTGACCTTTTGGCCACCCTTTGGGAAGCCTTGCCTCTGAGAGTTCTCCAGAGCTTTCATTGAAGTGAGCTTAGCAAACATTTAATGGTTAATGAATGAATTGAAACCCACAGTGCCTACAACTTCTTCCTTGAATAATGGCTAGATGAATACCATGAAATTTTTGAAATTCCCAAGACTAGGTGTCACAGGAGAACCTTTGGATGTCCTCTAGCTGATCATGAGAATACAAGACATTGCCTTTATTGACTGGGTTTCATGAAAATGGTGTATAACAGAGATGCAAGTAAGTTGGAACCTGCTGAGTAGTGTTCCTAGAGCCGTGGTGGGCAGGTGTGTGATAAAATATCTCTGGTGTGGCCATGTTTATCTGCCATTGGTGTCCAAATAACTTGTGACTGACATTTTGCAGCCAGTAGACTCTTATATGTAAAAGAATCTTGTTATATGGAGAGGTTTCAGGGCAATGTTCAGAATCAGGTTGCTATGGTCAATGTTGCAAGCTATGTGGGATAGAAGCCTGGTTGGTGCATTCTCCAACAGAACCCAACCCACCACAACTGAAAGAACTCCCTACAGCACTGTGTCCCAGTTGAACTCTTTTTATTTCATGAAGCAAATACCACACTCCTAGTGCAACAGCAAAAAACACCACAAAGAGTGGAGGATGACCAAATGGCTTCACAGTCCAGATGAGGAGACACTTGCCCTCAGTGGCCACAGTTTACCTACAAAGAGAAAATTCAGCACTGCTGCCTCATGTTCATCAGAAAATAAGAAACCATGTCATCCATGTCACATTGATGCAGACCCAGCTTTGATGGTCTCACTACAAAGGAAGATAATGCTCCTGACAACAAAATATATTTCAAGTGCTCACCCTCAGAGGTAGTTTCTCCAGATGTTAGGCAGGCAGAGCTTCATGTTTGTGGAGTGTTTACCCTGTCCCTTATTTTTGGAAACTCCTCTACCACCTCCAAATTTGTGAACTCCTGAGCATTTTCTATAACAGGTATGTATTCACAGATTTTCTAACTCTTCTCCTCTAATTGTGTCTTACATGGGGCGAAGGTAATGCCAAGGCATTGTTCTGAATGAGAGTGGGAAGATTTTTGTGTAGCACATATTTGCATACACATTGGATACATTTTCCAATTTTCCATTCGAAATACTGAATCCCTGACACTAACAAATTCCCTTCTAGACTTTTACTTCTAATCTTAATATGATGGAGAAAAATAACCCAAACAAAATAGAAATACAAGAGGTTCACAGGAGGCATGGTGTATAGTTGGACTTGCCTTTCCTATGATAAATGGTAGGTTTTATAAATCTAGCAAATTTTAATTGAAACAGTTCTTTATGTGTTTTAAAAGTTAACAAATATGTGAATAACTGTCTCCCTTTCTCTGTAGTCTATTCAGCACATGTATTTTTTTATGCACATATTGAATTCTACCTGGTATCACACATACATTTTGTGAGGTGGCTGACTTGGCAGATACAAACTGTAAGAAAAGATCACTCCTACTAAACGCTGTTGGAACTGAAAATTCAACATATGGGTCAGCTTTCTAGTTGAACAACATAAATTGATGTTCAGGAAAATGAGTATTTTTGGATCTGTGGATGATATATATTTCATGGTGAATTTCATTTGGCATACATAATGCTACTTTTTAATGTCTCTCTCTGTGTGTGTATCTATCTATCTATCTATCTATCTATCTATATATATGTATTCACTCTCCAGATTTTTCAAAATATGAAATGTATTTCTTATTTTACACTCCCTAAATTCATTCATATTTATGTATGTGGATTTATAATCAACTTTTCACAAGTTTATTCTCAGAAATATTCATCCACCTGAAATACATATTCGTTTCCAGTACTGAAAACTAACTTCAGGGGATCATATGATGGCAGCGAAAGGAGTGCATCAACCCCATATACAGCATCACTGTGCAAGAGAATGACGAATTTCCAGCAAAATTTGGGTGCTCCAAAACCTAGTGGAAGTATTTCCATCTCATGAGGATTAGCTACGGGGCTCAAACGTGAGTGATTTGTCTGCATAGAGCGTCATGCTGCTTATTCAGCAAATCGCCCTGCGGCTAGAGTCTGTGGCGCATGCTGGCAAACAATGAGATAGCAACACAAATATTCAGTGGTGCGGATTCTGTGGGCTCCTGCCAGCTGTACAATCACTGTGCTCATTGCTGAATTCTGGGTTTGAGACCGGGGAAGGACGCGGTCCAATTCGGTTTTCCACACCAGTCAGAACACAGAGGAAGCCAGGGGCCACCATCTTGGAGAGCTGATGTCACCATTCCTGTTTTCAACTCATAGCAGCTCATTCAGCTATAGAACAGGTAATCTCAGGCTGCCATTCGCCTGTGTCTCGGAGACAAATTACTCAGGCCTGTTCCTATCAGAACATACACCAAGCCCAGAGCGGCCGAATTCTGGCTCCTGGAACTGATCAGGCCCAGGGCTAAAGAACCCGCGGAAACTCCTTCTCGGTCTAGGTCTTGCTGAATACTGTGGAGGTAAATACCTACCTAGCCTTCATAGGCAGTGGCAACAGGATTGAGACGGGGCTTGTGAGGGCTGGTCAGAACTCACCCATTGCTTTGGTCATCCGGCAAAGGGAACGAAATGCTGCCATTCGCATGGGATACCAACATGTTAGAGATCTGATGTCATCACAAAGTGGTGAAGGAGATAACTTCATCAATACCAGCGGTGACAGAAACAGTTGGTCTCCTGGTAAAAAAAGTGAGTCACAAACACCCGAGTCTCTCTCACTTTGTCTTCAAGCCAGAGGGGCAGAGCAGAGCCGCCGCCCATGCCCGGCACAGGCCCAGCGACCTGCAGGCGTGGTAGTCATGTCATCCCAATTGGAGTAGTGACAGAGCAGAGCTGCCGCCCGTGCCTGGAACAGGCCCATCAACCAGCAGGCGTGGTAGTCACGTCACCCCAATTGGAGTAGGGGCAGAGCAGAGCCACCGCCTATGCCCAGAACAGGCCCAACGACCCGCTGGTGTGGTAGACACGGCACCCCTATTGGAGTAGTGGCAAAGCAGAGCCTTCTCCCGCGCCCAGTACAAGCCCAGCGGCCCACCAGTGTGGTTGTTAGGTCACCCCAATAGGAATAGGGGCAGAGCAGAGCCACTGCCCAAAACAAAACAGTTTCAACAAGCAGAGAGAAACGCGAGCAGTATGAAAAGACAAGGAAAGAAAGGACCACAAGCAATGCAGGTCAACACAACTTTAGAAGACGTAATAGCTGCATCAGATGGAATGTCAGATAAAGAATTCAGGATACTCATGCTTTAGATGATCTGGAGTCTCAAGGAAGACATTAGACAACAAAATCAGACAATTAAAGATCACTTCGACAATGAATTACATAAACAAATCCAATAAGCAAAAGATCAACTATATAGGGAGATAGAGGTTGTAAAAACAAACAAAGAGAAATCCTAGAATTGCAGGAAGGAATAATCCAACTTAAAAACTCAATTGAGAATACTACCAGGAGAGTAGAACACTTAGAACATAGAACATCAGACAATGAAGACAAAGTATTTCAACTTGAAAAGAACATAGACCACTCGGCAAGACTGTTAAGAAACCACGAGCAGAATATCCAAGAAATATGGGATAACATAAAGAGGCCAAACTTAACAGTCATTGGGATACAGGAAGGTATAGAGGTCCAAACCAAAGGAATGAGCAACCTATTCTATGAAATAATACGAGAAAACTTCCCAGACTTGATAAATAAAACAGAATCCCAAGTCCTAGAAGCCTACAAAACGCCGAATGTGCAAAATCATAAGAGAGCCACAACTAGACACATTATAATGAAGATGCCCAACAAACAGAAAAAAGAGAGAATTTTAAAAGCTACAAGAGAAAGGAAGCAGATTACGTTTAAGGGTAAACCAATCAGGATAACAGCTGATCTTTCAACACAGACTCTGAAAGCTAGAAGATCCTGGAATAACATATTTCAAACACTGAAAGAAAATGGGTTCCAACCAAGAATTGTGTATCTAGCGAAATTAATCTTCAGTATGGAAGATGAAATTAAAACCTTCCTCGATAAACAAAAGTGAAAGAATTTGCAGCTAGAAAACCATCTCTTCAAAACATCCTCGGCAAAACATTGCAGGAAGAGGAAATGGAAAATAACAATGAAAACCAAAAGTGGGATGTAGGACATTAAAGGGGGGAAAATAATCAAAGAGGAAAACAAACCATGTTTAGTAACATAAATAAACAAATATGGCTGGAAGAACAACCCATATGTCAATAATAACCCTAAATGTTAATGGCTTAAACTCACCAATGAAGACACACTGGCTAGTAGAATTGAACAAAAAACAAGACCCAACAATATGCTGCCTACAGGAGATGCATTTGATAGGAAAATGCATACATAGACTGACGGTGAAAGTTTGGGAAAATCATATCACTCATATGGACCTTCGGAAACAAGCAGGAGAGTCCCATACTCATATCAAATAAAATAGATTTTGAGCCAAAGTTAATCAAAAGCGATAAAGAGAGACACTACATACTGCTCAAGGGAACCATAAACCAACAAGAGACAGCAATCATTAATATATATGCCCCAAACAATTGTGCAGCTATGTTCATCAAACAAACTCTTCTCAAGTTCAAGAGTCTAATACACCACAATACAGTAATCATGGGAGACATGAACACACCTCTCTCACCACTGGACAGATCTTCCAAACAAGGAATAAGGAATAAGGAAACTATAGAACTCAATAACACAATTAATAACCTAGACTTATTTGAGATATGTAGAATATAACACCCAGCATCAAACAGTTACCTTTTTTTCTCAGCAGCACATGTATCCTTCTAAAAAATGATCATATATTATGTCACAGGGCAACTCTTAGACAATATAAAGGAGTACAGATAATACCATGCATATTATCTGATCATAATGGAATGAAACTAAAAATCAATGATAAAAGAAGGAAGGAAAAATCATGCATCACTTGGAGAATGAACAATAGGTTACTGAGTGATCAATGGGTTATAGAAGACATCAAGGAGGAAACTTAAAAATTCTTAGAGATAAATGAAAACACAGACACAACATATCGGAATCTATGGGACACATTGAAAGCAGTTCTAACAGGAAAATTCATTGCTTGGAGTTCATTCCTTAAAAAAGAAACAACCAACAAATAAATGATCTCATACTTCATCTCAAAATCCTAGAAAAAGAAGACGAAAGAAACAGCAAAAGAAGTAGGAGGCAAGAAATAATTAAAATCAAAGCTGAAATTAATGAAATTGAAACAAAAGAAACAATTGAAAAAACTTGACAAAAGTAGAAGTTGGTTCTTTGAAAAAATAAATAAAATTGACAGACCCTTAGCCATGCTATGAAAGAGAAGAAGAGAGAACTCAAATTACTAGCATAAGGGATTAAAAAAGAAAATATCACAAGAGATATTTCTGAAATACAGAAGATAATCAGAAATTATTTTTAATCCTTATACTCCAAACAAATAGAAGACAGTGAAGGCATCGATAAATTTCTTAAGTCATATGATATGCCCATATTGAGTCAGGAGGATATAGACAACATAAACAGACCAATATCAATTGAGGAAATAGAAGAAACCATCAATCCACTACCAACTTAGAAAAGCCCAGCACCGTATGGGTATACAGCAGAGTTTAACAAAACCTTTAAAGAGGAACAAATACCAATATTTTTCAAGGTGTTTCAGGAAATTGAAAAAGAGGGAGATCTTCCAAATTCATTCTACGAGGCCAAGATCACCCTGATTCTTACACCAGACAAAGACACTTCAAAGAAAGAAAACTACAGACCAATATCTCTAATGAACCTACATGAAAAAATCCTCAATAAATTCTGGCGAATTGGATACAAAAACATATCAAAAAAATTGTGAATCCTGATCAAGTAGGATTCATCCTTGTGATGCAAGGCTGGTTCAATATACGGAAATCAATCAATGTTATTCACCACATCAATAGACTTAAAAATAAGAACCATATGATCATCTCGGTAGATGCAAAAAAAGCATTCTATAAAGTACAGCATTCTGTTATGTTCAACACTCTAGAAAAACTAGTGATAAGAGGAACATACCTCAATATTGTAAAAGCAATCTATGCTAAGCCTCAGGCTAGCATCATTCTGAATGGAGAAAAATTGAAGGTATTCTCTCTAAAATCTGGAACAAGACAGGGATGCCCTCTCTCACCACTTCTGTTCAACATTGTTCTCGAAACACTAGCCAGAGCATTTAGACAGACGAAAGAAATAAAAGGCGTAAAAATTGGAAAAGAAGAACTTAAATTATCAGATCACATGATTCTATGTCTAGCAGTCCCAAAAGGGTCTACAAAGAAACTAATAGAGCTAATAAATGAATTCAGCAAAGTGGCAGGATATAAAATCAACATGCATAAATCAAAGGCATTCCTGCATATCAGCGACAAATCCTCTGAAATAGAAATGAGGACAACCACTCCATACACAATATCCTAAAAAAAAAATAATAATAATTAGGAATCAACCTAACAAAAGATGTGAAAGTCTTATACAATGAAAACTACAGAACCCTAAAGAGAGAAATAGAAGAAGATCTTAGAAGATGTAAAAATATATCCTGTTCATGGATAGGCAGAACTAATATCATCAAAATGGTGATATTACCAAAAGTTCTCAATAGGTTTAATGCAATGCCATTCAAAATCCAAACGGAATTTTTTCTAGAAATAGAGAAAGCAATCATGAAATTCATATGGAAAAATAAAAGACACAGAATAACCAAAACAACACTAAGCAGGAAGTGTGAATCAGGCGGCATAGCGATACCAGACTTCAAACTATACTACAGAAAAATAGTAACAAAAATACCATGGTAATGGTACCAAAACAGGCAGGTGGACCAATGGTTCAGAATAGAGAACACAGAAACCAAGCCAGGAAACTACAACTATCTTATATTTGATGGAGGGGCTAAAAGCATGCAATGAAGGAAAATAGCATCTGCAAAAAATGGTGCTGGGAAAACTTGGAATCCATATGTAACAAAATGAAACTGAATCCCTTTCTCTCGCCATGCACAAAAGTTAACTCAAAATGGATCAAGGAGCTTGATATCAAATCAGAGACATGGTGTCTGATAGAAGAAAAAGTTGGCTACGATTTACATACTGTGGGGTCGGGCTCCAAATTCCTGAATAGGACACCCATAGCACAAGAGTTAATAACTAGAATCAACAAATGGGACTTACTCAAACTAAAAAGTTTTTTCTCAGCAAAAGGAACAATAAGAGAGGTAAATAGGGAGCCTAAATCCTGGGAACAAATCTTTACTCCTCACACTTCAGATAGAGCCCTAATATTCAGAGTATACAAAGAAGTCAAAAAAATAGACAATAAGATAACAAATAATCCAAAAAAACAAATGGGCCAAGAACCAGAACAGACACTTCTCAGAGAAGTACATACAATCAAAAAACAAGTACATGAAAAAATGCTCACCATCCCCAGCAGTCAGAGAAATGCAAATCAAAACCACCCTAAGATACCATCTCATTCCAGTAAGATTGGCAGCCATTATGAAGTCAAACAACAACAAGTGCTGGTGAGGATGTGGAGAAACAGGTACACTTGTACATTATTGGAGGCACTGCTAATTGGTAGAGCCAATTTGGAAAGCATTGTGGAGATTTCTTGGAAAGCTGTGAATGGAACTACCATTTGACCCAGCTATTCCTCTTCTCGGTCTATTCCCTAAAGACCCTAAAAGAGCATGCTACAGGGACACTGCTACATTGATGTTCATAGCAGCACAATTCACAATAGCAAGACTGTGGAACCAACCTAGATGCTGTTCAATAGAAGAATGGATAAAAAAATGTGGCACTTATACACAATGGAGTATTACTCTGCTTTAAAAAATGACAAAATCATAGAATTTGCAGGAAAATAGATGGCATTAGAGCAGATTATGCAAAGTGAAGCTAGCCAATCCCTAAAAAACAAATGCCAAATGCCTTCTTTGATAAAAGGAGAGTAACTACGAACAGAGTAGGGATGAAGAGCATGAGAAGAAGATTAATATTA
This sequence comes from Callospermophilus lateralis, assembly GCF_048772815.1. Lineage (NCBI taxonomy): Eukaryota > Metazoa > Chordata > Mammalia > Rodentia > Sciuridae > Callospermophilus > Callospermophilus lateralis. Next base: position 346,986 of record NW_027511764.1, on the reverse strand, counting down.
AATAGGGATGAGAGGTGGGAGAGAAAGGGAGAGAGAAGGGAAATTGCATGGAAATGGAAGTAGACCCTCAGGGTTATACAAAATTACATAAAAGAGGATGTGAGGGGAAAGGGGAAAATAATACAAAAGGGAGAAATTTATTACAGTAGAGGGGGTAGAGAGAGGAGAGGGGAAGAGAGCGGAGGGGAGGAGGGATAGTAGAGGATAGGAAAGGCAGCAGAATACAATAGACACTAGTATGGCAATGTGTCAATCAATTGATGTGTAACTGATGTGATTCTGCAATCTGTATACGGGGTAAAAATGGGAGTTCATAACCCACTTGAATCAAAGTGTGAAATATGATATATCAAGAAATAAATAATGTTTAGAACAACCATAAAAAATTAAAAAAAAAAGAAAACTAACTTCGGTGAATGAGGCACGCGAATCCTAATATTTCTACAGTAACTGACCAAGTTTAACATCAATGCAAGTAGATTCCAATGGACATGATGTGTATTTTTACGTTAATTTTTATTCAAAACTGGTACAATTTCATCAGTTTATGCACATCATAGGATATATATTTCATAAAAAATTTAGCAAATTTATAGGCATTTGTTTCACTTTCAATAACTTCCTGCTTCAAAACACATGTATTCCTCCATATTTCTTGACTGGTCTTTGCATGAGAATTCTTTCCAAACACATTATTTTCGATTTCCATAATCACTTTTGAAGCAAACTTCACACACTCTTCATGATAAATCAAAACACTAATATTACCATTAGATGTATAACTGGTTGGAATGAATGAATATATATCAATATAAGATTTATTGTATATTTTCAGATATCAATTCAATCCATTATTTAAAGTTGGAACCAGTTATATTATTTATTCACAGTATGGTGTATTCATGCTTAATCTCTATATTCATGGACACTGGGTACACCTCTTTGTACCCCCAATACAAATTTTACGTCTTCAGTATATTGCTCCCAGAAATGGTGGTAGAAATACTCATGTCACCTGATCTACATATAGATTTTATCACAGTAATATTCTGGACAAAAAATGTAAAGGTCACACTTATGATTGTACCAAAGACTAAATGGAAAGCGATCATGGATTACTAAAAACATCCTTGTCCAGGTTGCCTAATGCTCTCAAATGTCAATCCTATTGGTTACTACATATTTGTTTCTTCCTAAGATTATATATTCAAACTCAACCCTGGTGAAAATGTCTACTCCTATCACTCACTTAATACTTTGCCTGATTTCATAATGTCTCTATTGATATCTGCTTTTCTACATATTTTCCCAATTTCATCATAGTGACTGACTCTTCATATGTGCTGACATTTACATTCACTCTCTATCCGAAACCCTATAGCTAAAGAATTTTTAGTCCCAATCCTACACTCACTCTTCTTCCTAAACCTACAGACTATCTTCCTAATTCTACTGACTATCCCTTTGGATTGGATGTTCTCTTCTACATTCAAACATCCAAGGTACAAGATCCTATGCCATTGTATATCAAATGGTCTGAGACATCTTTGCAGAATATAATTCAAAACTAAGTATCCCAATTAAGGGCCCAATGCACTTCTGGGCTTCAAATCATACCTAGATTTCTGTTTTCATACTTATATTTCACCTCGATATTCTTGTAAATATCGCAGGTTCCCAATACCATTATTTATCACACAGAATGATTGCTAACCCAAATCGAACCTGTTATTAAGCCTAAACATACACTGTTTCCTCAATCTCAGTTTACAGAAGAGCAGGGATAGAGTCGTTCTTACAATACAGGAAAGTAGGGGACATTCCACCTGCTGAGAACCTCAAAGGTCCATTCAGAAATGATACCTGGAGAAGATGTAGGCAGCTATGAAGGACCTGAGAGAGCAAAAGTCATCTTCCATGGCAAACAACCTGGTCAGGATGAAGGGATGTGTCTGAATCAGCCTCTCTCTTTTTATTGTAGAGAAGATGGACCAAACCAGGCCTGTGTGGAGAGCTGCTGCTGGGTGCCTATGGTTGACATACCATTCTACCTTGTGAAAGTGTCACAGGAAGTAGGGGCAGCCTCCATCTCATGGGACACTTGGAAGCAACTGTTAGGACAAAGTGGTTGCCAAGGCAGTGACCTCATTCAGTTCCAAAGAAAGTGATATACCTCATTTCCTTGGTGATGGAACTCTCTGAACTTTGTATCCAAGAATCCAGACACCCCGAGGCAGCCCCAGTCCCAGTGGACTCACTTGTTTGGATTTACCAAGGACAGAGTCAGTCTTTCTTGGTACCTACCGATGTGAGGATGGCCAAATGCCAGGAGAGCTCTGAAGAGGGACCTTTCCAGAAGAAGCAGGTAGTGGCTCACCCCTTTTTCTTGACAACTTCACAGAGTTGGCCAAGGAAACCAGATCTGAGAGAGGTCAGGCCATGTTCTGAGAATAGGTAGGAAAGTTGGTTTGTTTGGTTTGGAGTGGATTGTTTTTAGTAAGTCGTTTGACCAGGCGAGTGTTTCTATGTCTGTGTATCCCACTGTGTCCATTGTTGTAGACATTAGAAAGAGAATGCATTAATGGATGCGTCCAGTCTACTATAAATCTTCCCATAATTCAACCTGCCAATTTATGAATGGACTGCAGCTTGTCTTATCGAGAGGCAACACATTCTATCTTCCTAAGTTCCTGTTTTCTTCCTGAATTCTGGCCACTCTCCAGAATAGGCTCATGGTTTTGTGTCCAAGATATGCACCACTACAAGCTCTGTGACATGGCCATGTACTGGATAGCGGAAGAGAATGGCCAGCCTTTCAGAAAACTCAGATACAGTGTGAACAGAAATGTCTCAGTGGAAAACCCCGCTTTGGGCTTTTGCTTACATATTGTTCTGTTGCACTGAATGTCAGGAAAGACTTGGTCTCTCAGGCCACCCCTTTGTGAAGCCTGAAGAAAGAGTTTTCAAATGGAATGAATGGGCATCACCTGTGGCTCTTTGCTTAATTGCTTTGTAAAGGGATGTGGCTGAATTAGCCTCTTGGCCTGTGTGTGGCTGTGTCTTACATTCTCAGCACCTGATGGATCTAAAGAATGATCCCATGTGTGCATCAAAAACCATAATGGCAAAAAGATCAGTCATTGTGGATGAAGTCTCTTGCCTTCCTCTGTTAGGTTCCTGACCTCTGTCAAGTGAGAAAATGGATTCTTTGGGTCAAAAGAGTTCCTCAAAGCCCTGCAGAGGTGCTTGGGGTTTCGCATGACTCCAAATCACAAAGAATCTATACCTGAAAATTAGTAGGCCTCAAATTGGAGAAACAGAGCATTATTAATGACAGGCTTATTTGATCACTCCTGGTTCACAGGAAGGGTGTCCAGGCCACCCTGACTTTAGGCAAATGAGGGGCAAGTGAGCTTATTTTGGACACTTTCTTGGGCTTCGCTCCTCATGAAATCTTCAGCCAGACATTATGATGAATGACAATATGTAAGAAGATGAGGGCCATGTGGGAGTCTTTTCGTTTTAATTTTGGTCATTTGTGTGGTGGTTGGAAGAAATGACTTTGTCCCCCTGGGCTTGAACTCTGGTGTGATTCCCCTTAGAGACTGAGTTGTGGAACTGACCTTAGAGAAGTATTGCATTGAATTTGTTGGGATTTTAGGAGGCCACACATAAGAGTCACCCTTGGAACTGAGATCTAGGCCCAGGGTTGCTTTTCCACAGATTTTCAATTTCTGAAAGAAGTGACCTCACCTCACTTCCTTGGTGATGGAACTCTCTGATCTTGGGATCCAGGAATTCAGGCAAAAAAGCCAGGGCCAGTTACAGTCCGAGTGGTCTCATTTGTTTGGATTTACCAAGGACAGAGTCAGTCTTTCTTGGTACCTACGCATGTGAGGATGGCCAAATGGCAGGAAATCTCTGAAGAGGGGCCTTTCCTGAGAAAACAGGTAGTGGCTCACAGCTGGCTCCTGACAATAAATAGAGTTGGCCATGGAGTCCAAATCTGAGACAGGAGTGGCCATTTCGGGGGGAACATAGTATGGCCCATAAGTCAGAGGACACTCAAGATAGTCAAAGACCTACTTGGCAGAAGGAGGTGCCTTTGTAGGTTTGGTTGTGGTTTTGTGGTTTTGTCTCATGTTCTGAAAATAGGCAGGGAAGTCGGTTTGTTTGGTTTGGAGTGAACTGTTTCTAGTAAGTCGTTTGGCAAGGCGAGTGTTTCTATGTCTGTGTATCCCACTGTTATGTATGGTTGTAGACATTAGAAAAAGATATTGGATCAATGGATATGTCCTGTTTAGTAGAAAGCTTCCCAGCCTTCATCCTGCACAATTTATGAATGGACTGCGGCTTGCCTTATCAATTGGCTACACCTCCTATCTTCCTAAGTTCCACTTTTCTTCCTGAATTCTGGCCACTCTCTAGAATAAGCTCATGGTTTTTTGTGCAAGATATATACCACCTCCAAGCTCTGTGACATGGCCATGTACTGGATAGCTGAAAGGGAATGGCGAGCATCACAGAAAACTCAGAAATCACTAAGACATTAAAGACTCAGTGGAGAAACCCTGCTTTGGCCTTTTGGTTACCTATTGTTCTGTTGTCCTAAATGTCAGGAAGGTCTTTGCCTTAGGCCACCCCTTTATGAAGCCTGAAGAAAACAGTTTTTCAATGGAAATGAATGGGATTCACCTGTGGCTCTTTGCTTAATTGCTTTGAAAAAGATGTGTCTCATTCCAGACCATTGGCCCTGTGTGAGGCTGTTGCTTAGTTTCTCATCACCTGATGGATCTAAAGAAAGATTCCATGTGTACATCCAAAACCAAAGGTGGCAAAAAGAGCAGTCATTGTGGATGAAGTGTCTCGTCTTCCTCTGTAAGGTTCGTGACCTCCATCAAGTGAGAATAGGGATCCTTTGTCTCAAATGAGTTCCTCAAAGCCCTGCAGATTCTATCCCCTAGGTGCTTGGGTTTTATCATGACTCCAGTTCAAATAAAGAATCTAAAACCCACAGTCAGTAGTCCTCAAATTGGAGAAGCGGAGCAGTATTAATGGCAGGCCTATTTGATCACATCTTGTTCACAGGAAGTGTGTACAGCCACCCTCAGTTTAGTCAAATTAAGGGGCACGGGAGCTTATTTTTGACACTGGCTTGGGCGGAGCCCCTTATGGAATCCTCCAGCCAGAAGTTATGATGAGTGTCTATATGGAAGAAAATGTGGGTCATGTGGGAGTGTTTTGGTTTTAATTGTGGTCATTTGGGTGGTGGTTGGAAGTGACGACTGGGTCCACCTGGGCTTGAACTCTGGTGTGATTCCCCTTAGATACTGAGTTGAGGTACTGACCTCAGAGAAGTATTGCCATGAATTGAGTTGGGATTTTAGGAGGCCACGCATGAGATTTGCCCTTGGAAACTGAGATCTAGGCCCAGGTTGGCTTTGCACAGAGCACTTGGAATCTCAGCCAGGGTATCACATAATTTTATTCTGAAAGACTTGGCAGCCATAGTTGAGAGTCAAAACACACATGGACCTCACATTGTAGACCTCAATGTGCCTAGCATCATGTGATCATTGGCCACTCTTTAGGAAGCCATGCTTATGAGAGTTCTCCAGAGCTTTCATTGAAATGAGCATCCTCACCATTTAATGGTTCCTGAATGAAGTGAAACCCACAGTGCCTTCAACTTCATCCTTGAAAAATGGCTAGATAAATACCGTAAATTTTTTTTAAATTTCCATGACCAGGTGGCACTGGAGAACCTTTGGATATCCTGTTGCTGACTATGAGTATACCAGACAGTGCCTGATGGACTGGGTTTCCAGAAAATGGTGTAGAGCAGAGATGCCAGTAATTTGGAGCCTGCTGAGTAGTGGGCATAGAGCTGCAGTCGGCAGGTGTGTGATAAATCATCTGTGGTGGAGCCATGTGGATCTTCCATTGGCTTCCAAATTGCTTGTGACTGACATGGTGCAGCGAGCAGACCCTTATATGTAAAGGCGTATTTTTATTTGTAGAGGTTTTAGGGCAATGTTCAGAATCACGTTGCTATGGTCAAGAGGCAAGCTATTTGGGATAGAACCTTGGTGGGTGCATTCTCCTGCAGACCCTGACCCACCACACGTGAGAAACTCCCTCCAACACTTTGTCCCAGGTGGACTCCTTGTATTTTGTGAAGCAAATACCAAACTACCAGTGCAGCAGCAAGAAACACCACAAAATGTGGAGGATGACCAAATGGCTTCACAGTCCACACGGGGAGACACTTAGCCCCCAGTGACCACAGTTTACCTACAAAGATTGAATTCAGCACTGCTGACTCATGTTCATTGGAACATAAGAAACCATGTACTCCAGGTCACATAGATGCAGACCCAGCTTTGATGCTCTCATTACAAAGGAATCTAAAGCTCCTGACAACAACATATATTTCAAGTGCCCAACCTCAGTGGAAGTTTCTGAAGAAGTCTTTAGGCCAGCAGAGCTCCATATTTGTGGAGTGTTTACCCTGTCCCTTACTTTAGTAAACTACTCTACCACCTCCAATGTTGTGAACTTTTGAGCATATTAAATTCCAGCTATGTATTCCCAGATTTTCTAACTCTTCTCCTCTAATGATGTATTACTTGGGGCGAGGGTAATGTCAAGGCATTGTTCTGGAAGAGAGTGAAATATTTCTCCATGTGTTTTTTTTTTTCAATTATTTTATTTCATATTATTTTTTTATTTTTTTAATTGGGTGTTCAAAACATTACAAAGCTCTTGACATATTATATTTCATACATTAGATTCAAGTGGGTTATGAACTCCCATTTTTATCCCAAATACGGATTGCAGAATCATATGTGTTACACATCTGCATTTTTATAATGCCCTATTTGTAACTGTTGTATTCTGCTACATTTTCTATCCTCTAGTATCCCCACTCCCCTCCCATCTTCTCTCTCTACCCCATCTACTGTAATACATTTATATCTTTGTTAATTTTCCCATTCCCCTCACAACCTCTTATATATAATTTTGTGTAACAATGAGGGTCTCCCTCCATTACCATGCAATTTCCTTTATCTCTCTCTTTCCGACCCCAACCTCATGTCTCTGTTTAATGTTGATCTTTTCTTCCTGCTCTTCCTCCCTGCTCTGTTATTAGTTGCTCTCATTATATCAAAGAAGACATTTTTATTTGTTTTTTAGGGTTTTGCTAGCTTCACTAAGCATAATCTGCTCTAGTGCCATCCATTTCCCTGCAAATTCAATGATTTTGTCATTTTTTAATGATGCATAATACTCAATGGTGTATAAATGCCACATTTTTTTATCCATTCATCTACTGAAGGGCATCTGGGTTGGTTCCACAGTCTAGCAATTTTGAATGGTGCTGCTATGAACATCAATGTGGCAGTATCCCTGTAATATGCTCTTTTAAGGTCTTCAGGGAATAGTCTGAGACGGGCAATAGCTGGGTCAAATGGTGGTTCCATTTCCAGCTTTCCCAGGATTCTCCATACTGCTTTTCAAATTTGCCACAACAGTTTGCAGTCCCACCAGAAATGTACAAGAGTACCCTATTCTCCACATCCTCGCCAGCACTTGTTGTTTGACTTCATAATGGCTATCTTACTAGAGTAGGATGGTTTCTTAGGGTGATTTTAATTTGCATTTCTCTGACTGCTAGAGATGGTGAGCATTTTTTCATTTACTTACTGATTGATTGTATGCCCTCCTCTGAGTAGTGTCGGTTCAGGTCCATGGCCCATTTTTTGATTGGATTATTTATCATCTTATTGTCTAATTTTTTGAGTTCTTGGTATACTCTGGATATTAGGGCTCTATCTGAAGTGTAAGGAGTAAAAATTTGTTCCCATAATTTAGGCTCCCTATTTACCTCTCTCATTTTTTATCCTGCTGAGAAAAAACTTTTCAGTTTAAGTAAGTCCCATTTGATGATTCTTGTTATTAACTCTTCTGCTATGGGTGTCCTGTTAAGGAATTTGGAGCCCGGCCCCACATTATGTAGATCGGAGCCAACTTTTTCTTGTATAAGATGCAGAGTCTCTTATTTGATATCTAGCTCCTTGATCCACTTTGAGTTAACTTTTGTGCATGGCAAGAGGAGGGGATTCGGTTTCATTTTGTTGCATATGGACTTCCATTTTTTACAACACCATTTGTTGAAGATGCTATATTTCCTCCATTGCATGCTTTTAGCTCCTTTATCAAATATAGCATAGTTGTAGCTTTGTGAATTAGTCTTTGTGTCCTCTATTCTGTACCATTGGTCAACCTGCCAGTTTTGGTACCAGTGCCATGCTGTTTTTGTTAATATTGCTCTGTAGTATAGTTTTAAGTCCGGTATCGCTATACCGCCTGATTCACACTTCCTGCTAGAATTGCTTTTGCTATTCTGGGTCTTATATTTTTCCATATGAATTCCATGATTGCTTTATCTATTTCTACAAGAAATGCCATTGGGATTTTGATTGGCATTGCATTGAACCTATAGAAAACTTTTGGTAATTTCACCATTTTGATGATGTTAGTTCTGCCTATCCAGGAACAGGGTATATTTTTCCATCTTCTAAGATCTTCTTCTACTTCTCTTTTTAGGGTTCTGTAGTTTTCATTGTATAAGTCTTTCACCTTTTTTGTTTGGTTGATTTTCAAGTATTTAATTTTTTTGAGGGTATTGTGAATGGAGTGTTTTTCCTCATTTCTGTTTCAGGAGGTTTGTCGCTGATATACAGAAATGCCTTTGATTTATGCGTTTTGATTGTATATCCTGCCACTTTGCTGAATTCATTTATTAGTTCTAGTAGTTATTTTGTAGACCCTTTTGGGTCTTCTATGTATAGAATCATGTCACCAGGAAATAGTGATAATTTTCGTTCTTATTTTCCTATTTTTATGCCTTTGATTTCTTTCGTCTGTCTAATTGCTCTGGCCAGTGTTTTGAGAACTATATTGAATAGAAGTGGTGACAGAGGGCATCCCTGTCTTGTTCCAGATTTTAGAGGGAATGCCTTCAATTTTTCTCCATTCATAATGATGCTAGCCTGAGACTTAGCATAGATAGCTTTTACAATGTCGAGGTTAGTTCCTGTTATCCCTATTTTTCTAATGTTTTGAACATAAAGGGATGCTGTACTTTGTCAAATGCTTTTTCTGCATCTATCGAGATGATCATATGGTTCCTATCTTTAAGTCTATTGATGTGATGAATAACATTTATTGATTTTCGTATATTGAACCATCGTTGCATACCAGGGATGAATCCTACTTGATCCTGGTGAACAATTTTTTTGATTTGCCTTTGTATTCGATTAGGCAGATTTTTATTGAGGATTCTTGCATCTAGGTTAATCAGATATATTGGTCAGTAGTTCTCTTTCTTTGAGGTGTCTTTTTCTGGTTTTGGAATTAGGGTGATGTTGGCCTCATAAAATGAATTTGGCAGAGCTCCCTCTTTTTCTATTTCCTGAAATAACTTGAAAAGTATTGGTATTAATTCTTCTTTAAAGGTTTTGTAAAACTCCGCTGTATAGCCATACGTTCCTGGGCTTTTCTTGGTTGGTAGTCTTTTGATTGCTTCTTCTATTTCATCCATTGATATTGGTTGGTTTAAATTGTGTGTATCCTCCTGACTCAGTTTGGGCAAATCATATGACTTAAGAAATTTATCGATGTCTTCACTATTTTCTATTTTATTGGAATAATGGTTTTCAAAATAATTTCTAATTGTCTTCTGTATTTCTGTAGCATCTGTTGTGATGTTGCCTTTTTCATCCCATATGTTAGTAATTTGAGTTCTTTCTCTTCTTTTCGTCTTTAGCATGGCTAAGGGTCTGTTGATCCTATTTATTTTTTCGAAGAAGCAACTTTTAGTTTTGTTAATTTTTCAATAGTTTCTTTTGTTTCAATTTTGTTGATTTCCACTCTGATTTTAATAATTTCTTGCCTTCTGCTAAATTTGCTGTTGTTTTGCTCTTCCTTTTCTAGGGCTTTGAGATGAAGTGTGAGCTCACTTATTTGTTGGTTTTTCCTTTTTTTTCAGGAATGACTTCCAGGCGATGATTTCCCTCTTAAAACTGCTTTCATTGTGTCCCATAGATTCCGATATGTTGTGTCTATAATTACATTTATCTCTAAGAATTTTTTGATTTCCTCCTTTATGTCTTCTGTAACCCATTGATCATTCAGTAACATATTGTTCATTTTCAATGTGATGTAGAATTTTTCCTTCCTTCTTTTATCATTGATTTCCAGTTTCATTCCATTATGATCAGATAAAATGCATGTTATTATCTCCACACCTTTATATTTACTGAGGGTTGCCCTATGGCATCATATATGGTCTTTTTTTGAGAAGGATCCATGTGCTGCTGAGAAAAAAGTATATCCACTTGATGATGGTTGATATATTCTATATATGTCAGTTACATGTTGGTTATTGATTGTGATATTGAGTTCTATACTTTCTTTATTCAACTTTTGTTTGGAGGATCTGTCCAATGGTGATTGATGTGTGTTGAAGTCACCCATAATTATTGTGTTGAGGTCTATTTCATTTTGGAGCTTGAGGAGAATTTGTTTCATGAACATCGTAGCACCATTATTTAGTGCATAAATATTGATAATTGTTATGTCTTGTTGGTGAATGGTTCCTTTTAACAGTATATAATGTCCTTCCTTATCCCTTTTGATTAACTTAGTCTTGAAGTCGATTTTATTTGATATGAGGATGTCCACCCTGCTTGCTTATGAGGATAAGTGTGCATGGTGTATTTTTTCCCAACCTTTCACCTTCAGCCTGTGTGTCTTTGCATTTCAGATGTGTCTCCAGGAGGCAACATATTGTTGGATTTGTTTATTTAATCCAAGTTACCAGCCTATGTCGCTTTATTGGAGAGTTGAAGCCATTTACATTCATAGTTACTATTGATGTATGGTTTGTACTGCCAGCCATGTTTGATTATTTATCTTTTTTTAAATTTAGTTTGTTTCTCCATGATAAGCTTTCACCCTGCCTCTGTCATTACCAAGGTACTTCCCACTGATGGTTTTGGTTGTTGTTTTTCATTTCTTTCTTGTGTAGTGTTTTTCTCAACATGCTTTGTAAAGCTTGTTTTCTGGCTTCAAATTCTTTTAGCTTTTGTTTATCATGAAAGATTCTTATTTTACTGTCGTACCTGATGGTTAATTATGCTGGATACATAATTCTTGGTTGGCATCCATTGTCTTTCAGTGTTTGAAATACGTTTTTCCAGGATCTTTTCGATTTCAGCATCTGTGATCAAATATCCGTTGTTAACCTTATTGGTTTACCACTGAATGTATTCTGCCTCCATTCTCTTGTAGATTTATTATTTTCTCTTTGTTCTGTATATTGGATATCTTCATAACAATGTGTCTTGGCATTCGTCTACTGTGATTTTGTGTGCTCTTGTCCTGTATGCATCTACAATTTGTATATCCATTTCCTTTTTTATTTCTGGAAAGTTTTCTGTAATTATTTCATTCAGCAGTTTTCTCATTCCCTTGGTTTGAGTCTCTGTACCTTCCTCTATCCTGATGACTCGTAAGTGTGGTTTTATTTATGTTATCCCAAATCTCTTGGATGTTTTTCTTGTGATTTTTTTGCCAGCCTTTCTGAGTTGGCTGGACTCGTTTCAAGATGATATATTTTGTCTTCATTATCTGACGTTCTGGCTTCTACTTGCTCCACTCTGTTAGTGATACTCTCAATGGAGTTCTTAATTTGGTTTATCATTTCCTTCATTTCTAGAATTATTGTTTGATTTTTTTATAATCTCTATCCACTGATAAAGATGGTTAACTTTTTCTTTTATATGTTTATGTAATTCATTTTCAATGTTTTCTTTTACTGTTTGGATTTTCTGTCTCGTATCTTCTTTAAGTTTCCATTCCATCTGTCTAAGGTATTCCTTGAGTTCTTTATATGACCACTTTTCTGATGAATCCTGGTCCTCCTGAATATTTAGGGTGTTCTTCATTGTTTGTTCTCCTTTTCTTCCTTGCTTGTTTATGCTGCTCATGTTACTTCTTGTTCTGTTTGACTGCTGAGTTACTGTTTACTCTTATAAATTTATTTGATGCTTGGGAGGAAAGATTTTAGAAGGGAAGGGAAAAAGTCACTAAAGAAAATGAGAGTAGGCAGGTAGAATGCAAGGAATGGGAAATAAGAAAATTGAAAAGAAATGAAATACAATAGAAAAAATAGAAAATAAAAATGAAAATGATTTTTTTTTTAAAAATGATAATGATAATATAAAATTAAAATTAAAATTTTAAAAAATAATAATAACAAAATAGGGGAGGGGAGGGGGGATTTTAGAGGAAAGGAAAGGCAGCAGAATACAACAGTTACTAGTATGGTATTATGTAAAAATGTGGATGTGTAACCCATGTGATTCTGCAATCTCTACTTGGTTTAAAAAAGGGAGTTCATAACTCACTTGAAGCTAATGTATGCTAATGTATGAAATATGATATGTCAAGAGCTTTGTAGGGTTTTGAACAACCAATAAAAAAATAAAATAAAATAAAATTATTTTGCCATTTAAAAAAAAAAAAGAAAATAATTTTGAAGTTTATCTATGATCCAGGGGCAAGTTAAATGAAACAGTTTCCAGTTGTTAAGTCACCAAAAAATTTATTATTTCATGTGTTATTTATTTGCTTTGTAGTATGTTTAAATTTTATTTTTGGAAAGTTTTTAACCTTATTAAATTTGTTTATTTGTTGTGGGGGAAACAATTGTATATAGGTTAAGTATTGTTTATCAAAAATGCTTAGAACAAGAAGCATTTCAGATTTTGGATTTTTTTGGAATTATGGAATATTTATACACACATAATCTTGGGGATAAGACTCAAGTGTAAATATGAAATTCATTTATATTTCATACATGCCTTAGACCCATAGCCTGGAGGAAATTTCATACAACATTTTTAGTATACCTGCATTTTGACTGTAACCTGTCAAATGAAGCCAAGTAGGAAATTTTCACTTGTCACATTCCAGTACTAAAACACGTTAGATTTGGCATTTTGGATTTGGGATTTGGGGATTAGGGGTGCCCAGTTTCCAGAGAGCAAATTCTATTTTTCTACTAAAGTAAACTCATTTATCATAGTAAGTTGTCCTAAGTTAATTATCTTTGTATCCACAGAATTCCTAAAACTTATCATGGTGCCTATATTTCTCCTTAAGATCATATTTCAAACATTTAATCTTGCTTCATTGAATAAAAACAAATCATATTTTCATCTAATTTTTAGATTGTTTAATTAATTAACACAATTGCTGTCTTATTAAAGGTTCTTTCACTTAAAATACATATTTTACATTGATATTAATAATAGATGTTCTGGAATTATCAATAAAATTTTTATACAATAGCTTTTGCTCCCTGTATTTTCAAACACCACATAACTTGTGTGTTTGTGTTGCAAACAACTTAGAGCTGATTTTGTATTTTTACTTCAAATGACATTTTCTACACACTTTCATTTATTTTTTATAATTTATTCTTTTTTACTAGTTTTTTTAGTTGTTGATGGATCCTTATTTAATTAATTAATTTATATGCAGTGCTGAGAATCCAACCAGTGCCTCACACATGCTAGACAAGTGCTCTACCACTGAGCCACAACTCTAGCCCACTCCAGTTTATTCTTAAAATTCACATTTTTTTTAGTTTATGTATAGGTATTTTTTTATTGGCTCTACACAGCACTGGTATACTATCATATTTCTTTTTTTAATTGGTTCTTTTTATACATAACATTAAGATTATACATAACATTAAGATTCATTTTGGCATAATTATAAAAGCATGAAATATAATTTGCTCTAATTCAGTCCCCAGTACTTCCTCTTTTTCTCCTTTCCTCCCTCTTTCTGTTCCCTTCCCTCCACTCTACTGATCTTTCCGCTATTTACTTTTAGTTTGGGGGGATTGTGCAGGTGTGTGTTGTGTGTATACATAATGGTGAGATCCAATTCGTTTTTTTCCCTTTCATTTGTTGTTTTATGGTAATACCGTGTGATTATTTTTATAGTGCTTAAGTTCTTTTATGAGGATTTTGGAAAATAAAAGCAATAAATTTGTGTTCTCAGATGGTCATCATGAACCGGAAAAAAAAAATAAAATAAAATAAAAAATTTTAAAACATTTTTTAAAAGTTAAAGAACAGCAACAAAAAAATGAAAATAAAAAGAAAACAAAAAAAAAAAACAAAACAAAAACAATAAAAAAAACAAATTAAAATAATAATAATAACAATAAATGCAGTCATAGATTGCAATAAACTTCTTTTCCAGTAGGTAGAGCTGTGCCCACTGGGCCAAGCTTCTCCTTTCAATAAGTGGGAACCAATCACTGTGCAGCAGCTCTTCCTCCCAGACTGGGTGGGTGTTCAATCCTGAGTGCCTAGGGCCTTCTTTTGTGTTTCCTCAAGCCAGGCCCCACTCACCTGTGACAAACACCACAATACTGGCTACATGCCAGGTCTGCTGCTCCTAGGAGCCCTGTTTTCATGAACGCCTGGGAACACTCTCCCTGTTTGTCTCCCTCAGACCCTAAGTTTGTAGAGCTTAGGCCTGAGAACCCCCAGCGAATTTGCTTGCACTCCGGAAGCCATGCCCCCGGAAGCTGGAGCAAGAGACTTCAGTTTTCAGCACTGGTGGGAGCGGTGGCCTGGAGGTCTGCACCACGAGTCCCGTGCCAATCCTAATTCCCTCGGTCTGGCTATCGCGCTCAAGGGAGAGCTGGGAGGGGCTCTTAAGATTTCCCCACAAGTTCGCAAATTTACAGGAATTTGTTTCACTTTCAATCACTTCCTGCTTCAGGACACATGTATTCTTCCATGTTTCTTGACAGGTCTTTTCATGAGAGTTCTTTCAAGACACATTACTTTCAATTTCCATAATCACATTTGAAGCAAAACTCACATAAACTTTATGATGAATTATAACTCTGATATTACCATTAGATGTATGACTGGTTGGAATTAATGATTGCATAACGATATAGGATTTTTTATATATTTTCAGATAAAAATTCAATCCATTATTTAAAGTGGAACGAGTTATATTATTTATTCACAGTATGGTCTATTCATGCATTATCTCTATATTCATAGACGCAGTGTACACTTCTTTATACCCCCAATACTAATTTATATGTCTTCAAAATATTGCTCCCTGAAATGTTGGAAGAAATACTCATGTCACCTGATCTACTTATACATTTAATCACAGAAATATTCGGAACACAAAATGCAAAGCTCACACTTATGTCTGTACCAAAGCCTAAAAGGAAAGTAAACATGGATTACTAAAAACATCCATGTCCAGCTTGCCTAATGCTCTCAAATATCAATCCTATTGGTGACTACATATTTGTTTCTTCTTAAGATTATATATTCAAACTCAACCCTACTGAAAATGTCTAATCCTATCCCTCACTTTATACATTGCCTGATTTCATTATGGCTCTATTTCTATCTGTTTCCTACATATTTTCCCCAGTTCATCATTGTGACTGACTCTTCACATGTGCTGACATTTACATTCACACTCTAATCGATAACCTACTGCTAATAAACGTTTGTTCCTAATCCTATACTCATTCTTTTTCTAAACCTACCGACTATCTTCCTAATCCTACCGACTATCCTTTTTTGACTGGATATTCTCTTCTACATTCAATCAAGCAAGGTACAAGGTCTTATGCCATTGTATATTGATCTATCTGAGACCTCTGTGCAGAATGTAATTTTATTCTAAGTATCACAATCAAGGGTCCAATGCCCTTCTGGGCTTCAAATGTTACCTAGATTTCTAGTTTCACACTTATATTTCACATATATATTCTAGTAAACATCGCAGTTTCAAATACCATTATTCATTCTGCAGGATGATTCCTAAACCAAATCCAACATGTTATTGACCCTAAACATACACTGTTCCCTCAATCTAACTTTACAGAAGAGCAGGGACAGAGTTGGTATTACAATACAGGAATGTAGGGGATCTTCCACCTGCTGAGAACCTCAAAGGTCCATGCAGACATGATCCCTGGAAAAGAGGTAGGCAGCTATGAAGGACCTGAGAGAGCAAAAGTCATCTTCCATGGCAAACAACCTTATCAGGATGAAGGGGTGTGTCTGAATCAGCCACTTTCTTCTTAATGTAGAGAAGATGGACCAAACAAGGTCTGTGTGGAGAGCTATTCCCGTGTGTCTATGGTTGATATACCATTCTAACTTGTGACAGTGTCACAGGAAGTAGGGGCAGCCTCCATCTCATGGGACCCTTGGAAGCAGCTATTAGGACAAAGTGTTTGCCAAGGCATTGACTTCATTCAGTTCCTGAAGGAAGTGACCTACCTTACTTCTTTGGTGATGGAACTCTCTGAACTTGGGATCCAGGAAGCCAGGCATCCAGAGCCATTCCCAGTCCCAGTACCAGTGGGCTCACTTGTTTTGTTTTACCAATGACAGATTCTGTCTTTCTTGGTACCTACTGATGTGAGCATGGCCAAATATCAGGAGAGCTCTGAAGACGGGCCTTTCCTTAGTAAGTAGGTAGTGACTCACCGCTGGCTCCGAACAACTACACAGAGTTGGCCAAGGAGACCAGACCTGCCACAGTACAGGCCATTTCGGGTGAACATAGTAGGGCCCGCTAGTCAGAGGACACTCTGGATATTCAGAGACTTACTTGGGGGAAGGAGGTGCTTTGTGTTTGTGGGTGTGAGTTTGTGGTTTTGTCTCATTTTCTTAGAATAGGTAGGAAAGCTGGTATGTCTGGTTTGCAGTGGACTGTTTCTAGATAGTCTTTTGACAAGGCAAGTGTTTCTATGTCTGTGTATAACACTGTGTCCGTGGTTGTAGACATTAGAAAAGAGAATGCATCAATGAATGTGTCCTGTCTAGTAGAAAGCTTCCCAGCATTCATCCTGCCCAATTTATGACTGCACTGCAGGTTGCCTTATCGATGGGCAACACCTACTATCTTCCTAAGTTTCAGATTTCTTCCTGAATTCTGACCAATCTGCAGAATAGTCTCATGGTTTTGTGTCCAAGATACGTACCACCCCAAGCTCTGTCACATGGCCATGTACTGAATAGCTGAAGGTAATGGCGAGCTTCTTAGAAAACTCAGATATCAGTGTGACCAGGTAAGTCTCAGTGGAGAAACCATGCTTTGTGCCTTTTGCTTACCTATTTTTCTGTTTCACTGAATGACAGGAAGGTCTTTGCCTCAGGCAACCCCTTTGATAAGCATGAAAAAAACAGTTTTCATATGGAAATGATTGGGCATCACCCGTGGCTCTTTGCTTAATTGCTTTGAATGGGATGTGTCTGAATCAGCCTCTTGGCCCTGTGTGAGGCTGTGGCTTATATTCTCAGCACTTAATGGATATAAAGAAAGATCCCATGTGTTCATCCAAAACTAAAATGGCAAAATTCAGTCATTGTGGATGATGTCTCTCTCCTTCCTCTATTAGGTTGCAGACAATCATCAAGTGAGTATAGGGATCCTTTGGGTCAAATGAGTTTTTCAAAGCCATGCAGAGGTGCTTGGGTTTTCTCATGATTCCACTTCACATAAAGAATCTAAACCACACAGTCAGTGGCCTCAAATTGGAGAAGCAGAGTAGTTGTAATGGCAGGCCTATTTGATCACTCCTGGTTCACAGGAATGGTGTCCAGGCCACCCTGACTTTAGGCAAATGAGGGCCAAGGGAGCTTATTTTGGACACTCTCTTGCGCTGCACCCCTCATGGAAATCTCCAGCCAGAGGTTATAATGAGGGTCTATGTGGAAGAAGATGAGGGCCATGTGGGAATGTTTTGGTTTTAATTTTGGTAATTTGTGTGGCAGTTGGAAGGGATGACTGGGTCCCCCTCGGCTTGTACTCTGGTGTAATACTCCTTAGAGACTGAGTTGTAGAACTGACCTCAGAGAAGTATTGCCATGAATTGTGTGGGGATGTTAGGAGGCCACGCATGAGAGTCGCCCTTGGAAACTGAGATCTAGGCCAAGGGTGGCTTTCCACAGAACACTGAGAATCTCAGCCAGGATATCACATGATTTTATTCTGAAAAACTTGGCAGCCATAGTTGAGAGTCAAAACACACATGGACCTCACATTGTAGACCTCAATGGGCCTGGCTTCATGTGACCTTTTGGCCACTATTTGGGATGCCTTGCCTGTGATTGTTCTCCAGAGCTTTCATTGAAATGAGCTTCCTTAACATTTAATGGTTCCTGAATGAATTGAAACCCACAGTGACTACAACTTCTTCCTTGAATAATGGCTAGATAAATACCATGAAATTTTTGAAATTTCAATGACCAGTTGGCACTGGAAAACCTTTGGATGTCCTGATGCTGATCATGAGTATACCAGACAGTGCCTTGATTGACAGAGTTTCATAAAAATGGTGTAGAACAGAGATGCCAGTTAGTTGGTGCCTGCTGATTAGTGGGCCTAGAGCAGTGGTGAGCAGATGTGTGACAAAACATCTGTGGTGAGGCCACGTGGAACTGCCATTGGCGTCCAAATGGCTTGTGACTGATATGGTTTCAGCCAACAGACCCAATAGGTAAAGGCATCTTGTTATATGGACAGGTTTCAGGGAAATGTTCAGAATCAGGTTGCTATGGTCAAGGGGGAAAGCTATGTGGGATAGAAGCCTGGTTATTGCATTCTCCTGCAAACCCTCACCCACCACACGTGACAGAACTCCCTCCAACAATGTGTCCCAATTGACCTCCTTTATTTCGTGAAGCAAATACCAAACTCCCAGTGCAGCAGCAAGAAACACCACTAAAAGTGGAGGATGAACAAATGTCTTCCCACTTAGCACAGGGAGAAACTTAGCCCCAGTGTCCACAGTTTAGCTACAAAAAAAGAATTCAGCACTGCTGCCACATATTCAATGAAAAATAAGAAACCATGTCTTACAGGTCACATATATGCAGAACCAGCTTTGATGGTCTCTCTATAAAAGAACTAAATCTCCTGAAAACAACATGTATTTCAAGTGCCCAACCTCAGAGGCAGTTTCTCAAGAATTTTTTAGGCCAGCAGAGCTCCATGTTTGAGGAGTGTTTACCTTTTGCCTTACTATTTTGAACTCTGCTACCACCTCCAAGGTTGTGAACTCCTGAGCAAATTCCATTCCAGATATGTATTCACAGATTTTCTAACTCTTCTCCTCTAACTGTATCTTACTTTGGTAAAAGATAATGTCAAGGCATTGTTCTGGATGAGACTGGGAAGATTTTGGGGTAGCACATATTTGCATAGACATTGGATTCATTTTTCAATTTCCCTTTAAAACACTGAATCTCTAACCCTAACCAATTCCAAACTAGACACTGACTACTAATCCTAATATGATGGAGAAAAATAACAAAAAACAGAAAAGAAGTACAAGCAGTTCAGAGGAGGCAAGGTGTATACTTGGACTTGCCTTTTGCATAATATAGGGTAGGAGTTATAAATCTTGCAAATTTTTTTTGAAATAGTTCTCCATGTGTTTTTAAAGTTAACAAATATGTGAATTCCTTTCTCCCTTTCTCTGTAGCCTATTAAGCACATGTATTTTTATATGCACATATAGAATTCTACCTGGTACCACACGTACATTCTTGTGAGTTGGTTGACTTGGCAGATACAAATTGTGAGAAGAGATCACTCCTGGTAAATGCTATTGGAACTGAAATTTCAAACTATGGGTGAACTTTCTAGTTGAACAACATTATACATAAATCCATGTTCAGTATAATGAATATTTTTGGATCTGTGGATGATATATATTTCATGATGGATTTTGATTGGCATATATATTGTTAGTTTTTAATGTCTGTCTCTCTGTCTCTCTCTCTCTCTCTCTCTCTCTCTCTATATATATATATATATATATATATATATATATATATATATACTCTCCAGATATTTCAAAATATGTAATATATGTGACTTATTATACATGCCCTAAATTCATTCATATTCATTTATGTGGATTTATAATCAACTTTTCACAAGATTATTTTCCAAACTATTCATCCACCTGAAATTCATATTTGTTTCCTAGTACTGACAACTAACTTCAGTGAATGGTGTATACAAATCCTAATATTTCTACAGTAACTGACCCAGTTTAACATCAATGCAAGTAGATTCCTATGGGACATGATATGTATTTTGACGTTCATATTTATTCAACAGTGGGACATTATTATTTCTTCAGTTTATGCACATCATAATATATATATTTCATCCAAAAGTTCAAAAATATATAGGAATTTGTTTCACTTTCAATCACTTCCTGCTTCTGAAAACATGTATTCCTCCATGTTTCTTTACTGCTCTTTTCATGAGACTTCTTTCCAAACACATTATTTTCGATTTCCATTATCAATTTTGAAGCAAAACTCACACACTCTTCATGAAAATCCTAATACTAATATTATCATTGATGTATAACTGGTTGTAATGAATGTCTGTATATCAATATTTGATTTCCTGTATTTTTTCAGATATCAATTCAATCCATTATTTATAGTGGAATGAGTATAGGTTTTATTCAGAGTATGTTCCATTCATGCATTATCTGTATATTCATAGAAACAGGTTACACCTGTTTGTACCCCCAATACTAATTTATACGTCTTCAAAATATTGCTCCCAGAAATGGTGGAAGATATACTCATGTCACCTGATCTACATATATATTTTATTACAGTAATATTATGGACACAAAATGCAAAGGTCACACTTATGATTGTACCAAAGCCTAAATGGAAAGTGAGCATGGATTAGTAATAACATCCATGTCCAGGTTGCCTAATGCTCTCAAATGTCAATCCAATTGCTGACTACATATTTGTTTCTTGCTAAGATTATATATTCAACCTCAACCCTGTTGAAAATGTCTAATCCTATAACTCACATTATACTTTGCCTGATTTCCTTTTGTCTCAATTGATATTTACTTTCCTACATATTTTCCCCAGTTCATCATTGTGAATGACTCTTCACATGTGCTGACATTTACATTCACTCTCTACCCGAAACCCTATTGCTAAAAAAGTTTTTGTCCAAATCCTATACTCACTCTTCTTTCTAAACCTACTGACTATCTTCCTAATCCTATCGACTATCCCTTTTTGACTGCATGTTCTCTTCGACATTCAATCATCCAAGGTAAAGGTCCTATGCCATTGTATAGGGATTAATCAGAGACATCTGTGCAGAACATAATTCAAAGCTAAGTATCCTACCCAAGGGCCCAATACACTTCTGGGCTTCAAAACTTACATAGATTTGGGTTTTCAAACTTATATTTCACCTATATATTCTTTTAAATTTCGCAGGTTCCCAATAACATTATTCATCCCGCAGAATGATTCCCAACTGAATTCGAACCTGTTATTAACCCTAACCATACGCTGTTCCCTCAATCTACCTTTACAGAGGAGCAGGGATAGAGTTGGTCTTACAATACAGGAATGTAGGGGATCTTCTACCTGCTGAGAACCTCAAAGGTCAATGCAGAAATGATCCTTGGAGAAGTTGTAGGCAGCTATGTAGTACCAAAGAGAGCAAAAGTCTTCTGACATGGTAAAGAACCTGGACAGGATGAAAGGATGTGTCTGAATCAGCCTCTCTCTTCTTAATGTAGAGAAGATGGACCAAAGCAGGCCTGTATGGAGAGAAGTTCCCCGGTGCATATGGTTCATATACCATTCTAACTTGTGACAGTGTCACAGAAAGTAGGAACAGCCTCCATCTCATGAGACCCTTGGCAGCAACTGTTAGGACAAAGTGGTTGCCAAGGCAGTGACCTCATTCATTTCATGAAGAAAGTGACTTCACCTAACTTACTTGGTGATGGAACTCTCTGAACTTGGGATTCAGGAAGCCAGGCATCCAGAGCCAGTCCCAGTAATAGTCCTAGTGGGATCACATGTTTGGTTTTACCAAGGGCAGAGAGAGTCTTTTTTGGTACCTACTGATGTGAGAATGGCCAAATGCCAGGACAGCTCTGAAGAGGGTCCTTTCCTAAGAAAACAGGTAGTTGGTCATCGCTGGCTCCTGACAACTTCACAGATTTGGCCACGGAGACCAGATCTGAGACAGGGCAGGCCAGTTCAGGGTAACAATATGGTCCACAGTCAGAGGACACTCCGGATTGTCACAGACATATTGGGGGAAGGAAGTGCCTTTGTGGGTGTGGGTGTGAGTTTGTGGTTTTGTCTCATGTTCTGAGAATAGGTAGGAAAGGCGATTTGTTTGGTTTGGAGTGGACTGCTTCTAAAAAGTCGTTTGACAAGGTGAGTGTTTCTATATCTGTGTATCTCACTGTGTCCGTGGT
Organism: Callospermophilus lateralis; assembly: GCF_048772815.1. Lineage (NCBI taxonomy): Eukaryota > Metazoa > Chordata > Mammalia > Rodentia > Sciuridae > Callospermophilus > Callospermophilus lateralis. The sequence goes on along the minus strand of NW_027511764.1, from coordinate 324,566 downwards.
TGTAGACATAAGAAAAGAGAATGCATCAATGGATATGTCCTGTCTAGAAGAAAGTTTTCCATCATTCATCCTACCCAATTTATGACTGGACTGCAGGTTGCTTTATGGATGGGCAACCCCTACTATCTTCCTAAGTTCCTGTTTTCTTCCTAAATTTTGGCCACTACCCAGAATAGGCTCATGGTTTTGTGTCCAAGATATGTAACACCTCCAAGCTCTGTGACATGGCCATGTACTGGATAGCTGAATGGAATGGCGAGCATTTCAGGAAACTCAGATATCAGTGTGACCAGGAAAGTCTCAGTGGAGACACACTGTTTTGGGCCTTCTGCTTACCTATTTTTCTGTTGCCCTGAATGTCAGGAAGGTCCTTACCTCAGGCCACTCCTTTTAGAAGCCTGAAGTAAACAGTTTTTAAATGCAAATGAATGGGCATCACCTGTGGTGCTTTGCTTAATTGCTTTCGAAAGGGATGTGTCTGAATCAGCTGCTTGCCTCTGGGTCAGGCTATGGATTAGATTCTCAGCACCTGATGGATATAAAGAAAGTTCCCATGTGTGTATTGAAAACGAAAATGGTAAAAATATCAGTCATTGTGGATGAAGTTTCTTGCCTTCCTCTGTTAGGTTCCTAACCTCCATCAAGTGAGAATAGGATCCTCTGGGTCAAATGAGTTCTTTGAACTCCTGCAGAAGTGCTTGGGTTCTCCCATGATGCCAAATCACATAAAGAATCTATACCTGACAGTCAGTTGTCCTCAAATTGGAGAAGCAGAGCAGTATTAAAGGCAGGCCTATTTGATCACTCCTGGTTCACAGGAAGGGTGTCAAGGCCACCCTCATTTTAGGCAAATGATGGGCAAGGGTGCATATTTTGGACATTGCCTTGGGCTGCGCTCCTCATGGAAACCTCCAGCAAGAGTTTATGATGAGTGTCTATATGGAAGAAGATGAGGGTCATGTGGGAATGTTTTGGTTTCAATTGTGGTCATTTGTGTGGCGGTTGGAAGAGATGACTGGGTCCACATGGGCTTGAACTCGGGTGTGATTCTCCTTCGAGACTGAGTTCTGGAACTGACCTCAGAGAAGTATTGCCATTAATTGTGTTGGGATTGTAGGAGGCCACGCATGAGAGTCACCCTTGAAACCTGAGATTGGGCCCTGGGTGGCTTTCCACAGAGCACTGAGAAGCTCAACCAGGATATCACATGATTTTATTCTGAAAGACTTGGCAGCCATAGTTAAGAGTCAAAACACACATGGACCTCACATTTTAGACCTCAATGGGCCTGTCTGCATATGACATTTTGACCACTCTTTGGAAAGCCTTGCCTGTGAGAGTTCTCCAGAGCTTTCATTGAAATGAGCTTCCTCACCATTTAATGGTTCTTGGATGAATGAAAACCCCAAAGTGCCTCCAACTTCATTCTTGAACAATGGATAGATAAATACCATGAAATTTTTGAAATTCCTAATGACCAGGTGGCACTGGAGAACCATTGGATGTCCTATTGCTGCTCATGAGTGTACCAGACAGTGCCTTGATTGACTGGAGTTCTTGAAAATGGTGTGGAACACAGATGCCAGTAACTTGGAGCCTGCTGAGTAGTGGGCCTAGAGCAGTGGTGTGCAGTTGTCTGATAATATATTTGTGGTGTGGCCATGTGGGTGTGTCATTGGCTTCCAAATGGCTTGTGACTGACTTGGTGCAGCCAGCAGAAAATTATATGAAAAGGCATCTGGTTATATGGACAGGTTTCAGGGCAATGTTCAGAATCAGGTTGCTATGGTCAAGGGAGCAAGAAATGTGGGATAGAAGCCTGGTTGGTGCATTCTCCTGAAGACCCTGATCCACCACACCTTACAGGACTCCCACCAGCACTGTGACCCATTTGAAATCTTTGTATGTTGTGAAGCAAATACAAAACACCCAGTGCAGCAGCAAGAAACACCACGAAAATTGGAGAATGACCAAATGGCTTCAAAGTCCACACAGGGAGACACTTAGCCCCCAGTGGCCACAGTTTATCTACAAAGAGAGAATTCATCACTGCTTCCTCATGTTCATTAAAAAATAAGAAACCATATCCTCCAGGTCACATAGATGCAGACCCAGCTTTGATGGTCTCCGTACACAGGGAGCTAAAGCTCCTGACAACAACATATTTTTCAAGTGTCCAACCTCAGAGGCAGTTTCTCAAGAAGTCTTAATGCCAGCATAGCTCCATGTTTGTGGAGTGTTTACACTGTCCCTTACTTTTGGAAACTCCTCTACCACCTCCAAGGTTGTGAACTCCTGAACATTTTCCATTCCAGGTATGTATTCACAGATTTTCTAACTCTTCTTCTCTAATTGTGTCTTACTAGGGGCGAAGATATTGTCAAGGCATTGTTCTGGATGATAGTGGGAATTTTTTGTAGCACATATTTGCATACACATTGGATTTATTTTCCTATTTTCCATTTGAAATACTGAATAACTGACACTAACCCATACCCTAATAGACTCTTACTACTAATCCTAATATGATGGAGTAAAATAACCCAAACAGAATAGAAATGCAAGCATTTCAGAGGAGGCATGGTATATAGTTAGACTTGGCTTTTGCATGATAAAGTGTAGGTGTTATAATTCAAGTTAATTTTTAATTGAAATAGTTCCATGGGTACTTAAAGTAAACAAATATGTGAATTCCTCTCTCCCTTTCTCTTTAGCCTATTCAGCACATGTATTTTTATATGCACATATAGAATTCTACCTGGTACCACAGGTACACTCTTGTGAGGTGGCTGACTTGGCAGATAGAAATTGTGAGAATAGATCACTCCGCCTAAACGCTGTTGAAACTGAAATTTCAAACTATGGGTGAGCTTCCAAGTTGAACAACATTATACATAAATCCATGTTCAGTAAAATGAATATTTTTGGATCTGTGGATGATATATATTTCATGGTGAATTTCGATTGGCATATGTATTGCTAATTTTTAATGTCTGTGTGTGTGTGTGTGTGTGTGTGTGTGTGTGTGTGTATATATATATATATATATATATATATATATATACACACACACACTAAATTTTTTTAAAATATAAAATATATGTGTCTTATTATACACTCCCTAAATTCATTCATATTCATGTATGTGGATTTAGAGTTAACATTTCACAAGATTATTCACGGAAATATTCATCCACCTGAAATACATATTTTTTTCCTAGAAATGAAAAATAACTTCAGTGAATGGTGGATACAAATCCTAATATTTCTACAATAATTGATCCAGTTTGTCATCAATGCAAGTAGATTCCTATGGGACATGATGTGTATTTTGATGTTCATTTTTATTCACACTGGTATGTTACAATTTCTTCAGTTTATGCACATTATAGGATATATATTTCATCCATACGTTAGCAAAATTATAGGCATTTGTTTCACTTTCAATCATTTTCTGCTTTAGAACACATGTAATCCTCCATGTTTCTTGACTGATTTTTTCATGAGACTTCATTCCAAACATATTATTTTCGATTTCCATAATCAAATTTGAAGCAAAACTCACACACCCTTCATGATAAACTATAACCCTAATATTACTATTAGATGTATAACTGGTTGGAATGAATGATTGTATATCAATATAAGATTTCTTATATATTTTCAGATATCAAATCAATCCAATATTTAAAGTGGAACCAGTTATATTATTTATTCACACTATTGTCTATTCATGCATTGTCTCTATATTCATAGACACAGAGTACACCTCTTTGTAAACCCAATACTAATTTATACGTCTTCAAAATTTTGCTCCCAGTAATGGTGGAAGAAATACTCATGTCATCTGATCTACATATACATTTTATCAGAGTAATATTCTGGACACAAAAAGAAATGGTCACACTTATGTTTGCACCAAAGCCTAAATGTAAAGTGAACATGGATTACTAAAACCATCCATATCAAGTTTGGCTAATGCTCTCAAAATTCAATCCTATTTGTGACAACATATTTGTTTCTTGCTAAGATTATATATTCAAACTCAACCCTGTTGAAAATATCTAATCCTATCTCTCACTTTATACTTTTCCTGATTTCATAATGTCTCTATTTATATCAGCTTTCCTACATACTTTCCACAGTTCATCATTGTGACTGACTCTTCAATTGTGCTGACACTTACATTCACACTCTAATCCAAACCCTATTGCTAAGGAACTTTTGTTCCAAATCCTATACTCACTCTTCTTCTTAAACCTACTGACTATCTTCCTAATCCTACCCATTATCCCTTTTTGACTGGATGTTCTCTTATTCATTCAATAATCCAAGGTACAGGGTCTAATGCCATTGTATATCGATCTATCTCAGACATCTGTGCAGAACATAATTCAACGCTAAGTATCACAATCAAGGGCCCATCCCCATTCTGCGCTTCAAATCTTACTTAGATTTCTGTTTTCATACATATATTTCACCTATATATACTTATAAATGTCGCAGGTTCCCAGTACCATTATTCATCCAGCAGAATGATTCCTAATTCAAATTGAACATATTATTAACCCTAACCATACACTGTTCCCTCAATCTAACTTTACAGAAGAGCAGGGACAGAGTTGGTCTTACAATACAGGAATGTAGGGGATCTTCCACCTCCTGAGAACCTCAAGGTCCATGCAGAAATGATCCCTGGAGAAGATGTAGACAACTATGAAGGACCTGAGAGAGCAAAAGTCAGCTTCCATGGAAAAAAACCTGGTCAGGATGAAGGGTTGTTTATGAATCAGCCTCTCTCTTCTTAATGTAGAGAAGATGGACCAAACCAGGTTGGTGTGGAGAGCTGTTCCTAGGTGCCTATGGTTGATATACCATTCTACCTTGTGAAAGTGTCACAGAAAGTAGGGGCAGCCTCCATCTCATGGTAGTCTTGGAAGCAACTGTTAGGACAAAGTGGTTACCAAGGCAGTGATCTGATTCAGTTCCTTAAGGAAGTGAACTCACCTCACTTCTTTGTTGATGGAACTCTCTGAACTTGGTATCCAAGAAGCCAGGCACCAAGAGGCAGTCCCAGTCCCAGTGGTCTCACTTGTTTGGACTTACCAAGGACAGAGTCAGTCATTCTTGCTACCTACTGATGTGAGGACGGCCAAAACCAGGAAAGCTCTGAAGAGGGGCTTTTCCTGAGAAAGTAGGTAGTGGCTCACTGCTGGCTCCTGACAACTTCACAGAGTTGGCCAAGGAGACTAGATCTGAGACAGGACAGGCCATTTCATTGGAACATAATATGGCCCACCAGTCAGAGGACACTCCGGATAGTCACAGACCTACATGGGGGAAGGAGGTGTCTTTGTGGGTGTGGGTGTGGGTTTGTGGTTTTGTCTCATATTCTGAGAATAGGTAGGAATGGCGGTTTGTTTGGTTTGGAGGGAACTGTTTCTAGTAAGTCATTTGACAAGGCGAGTGTTTCTATGTCTGTTTATACCACTGTGTCCCTGGTTGTAGACATTAGAAAAGAAAATGCATCAATTGGTGAGTCCTGTCTAGTAGAAAGCTTCTCAGCTTTCATCCTGCCCAATTCATGAATGGACTGCAGCTTGACTTATCGATGGGGAACACCTGCTAACTTCTTAAGTTCCTGTTTTCTTCCTGAATTGTGTGCACTCTCCAGAATAGGCTCATAGTTTTGTGTCAAATATATGTACCACCTCAAATCTCTGTGACATGGCCATGTACTGGATAGCTGAAGGGAATGGCGAGCATCTCAGAAAGCTCAGATATCAGTGAGACCAGGAATGCCTCATTGGAAAAACCCTCCTTTGGACATTTTGCTTACCGATTCTTCTGTTGCCCTGAAAGTCAGGAAGGTCTTTGCATCAGGTGTGTCATGTGGGAGTGTTTTGGTTTTAATTGTGGTCATTTTTGTGGCCGTTGGAAGACATGGCTATGTCCACCTGGGCTTGAACCCTTATGTGATTCCCCTTAGAGACTGAGTTCTGGAACTGACCTCAAAGAAGTATTGCCATGTTTTGTGTTGGGATTTTAGGAGGCCACGCATGAGAGTCGCCCTTGGAAACTGAGATCTAGGCCCAGGGAGGCTTTCCGAAGAGCACTGGAAATCTCAGGAAGGACATCACATGATTTTATTCTTAAAGACTTGGCAGCCATCGTTGCAAGTCAAAACACACATGGACCTCACATTGTAGACCTCAAATGCCTGGCTTAATGTGACCTTTTAGCCTGTCTTTGGGAAGCCTTGCCTGTTAGAATTCTCCAGAGCTTTCATTGAAATGAGCTTCTTCTCCATTTAATGGTTCCTGAATAAATTGAAACCCACAGTGCCTTCAACTTCATCCATGAAAAATGCCTAGATAAATATCATTAAAGTTTGGAAATTCCCATCACCTGGTGGCACTGGAGAACCTTTAGGTGTCCTATTGCTGATCATGAATGTACCAGACAGTGCCTTGATTGACTGGGTTTCATGAAAATGGTGTAGAACAGAGATGCCAGTGACTTGGAGCCTGATGAGTAGTCGGCCTAGAGCAGTGGTGTGCAGGTGTGTGTTAAAACATCTGTGGTGGGCTGATGTGGATATGCCATTGGCTTTCAAATGCCTTGTGACTGATATGGTGCAGCCCCCATACCCTTGTATGTAAAGGCATCTTGTTATATGGACAGGTTGAAGGGCAGTGTTTAGAATCAGATTGCTGTGGTCAAGGGGGCAAGCTATGTGGGATATAAGCCAGGTTGGTGCATTCTCCTGCAGACCCTTACCCACCACACATGATAGAACTCCCTCCATCACTGTGTCCCAGTTGAACTTCTCGTATTTTGTGAAGCAAATACCAAACTCCCAGTGCAGCTGCAAGAAACACCACGAAAAGTGGAGGATGACCAAATGGCTTCACAGTCCACACTGCAAGACACTTAGCCCCCAGTGGCAACAGTTTACCTATAAAGAGAGAATTCAGCCCTACTGCTTCATGTTCATAGGAAAAAAAGAAACCATGTCCTCCAGGTCATATACATGCAGACCCAGCTTTGATGGTCTCACTACAAAGGAAGCTAAAGCTCCTGTCATCAACATATATTTCAGGTGCCCAATCTCAGAGGCAGTTTCTCAAGAAGTCTTTAGGCCAGCAGAGCTCCATGTTTTTGGAGTTTTTACCCTGTCCTTTACTTTTGGAAACTCCTCTACAACCTCGAAGGTTGTGAACTCCTGAGCATTTTCCATTACCGATATGTATTCACAGATTTCTAACTCTTCTCCTCTAATTATGTCTTACTTGGAGTGAAGAAAATGTCAAGGCATTGTTCTGAATGAGAGTGGGAAGATTTTTGGGTAGCACATATTTGCCTACACATTGGATTCATTTTCCAATTTTCCATTCGAAATACTGAATCCCTGACTGTCAGGGGTAGAAGGAATTCTTCTTCAAAGAACAGCCTGACACTCACAAGAAACAGCCCCCAGGAGACATCCTGTCTGGAAGACATCCTGTAGCCATATATGTCCCTGAGACATCCTGTGGCCATCTTTCTTCCAGAAACATCCTGAAGTTATCTCACCTTGTGAAGACATCCAGGAACTGCTGATAAGAGAGCTTTCCCATATCCAGCATATTAATACCCATGTGTGAACAATAAAATTTTGCAGCTTGATCAGAACTCCTGTGTTGCTCTCATCTCTCATGCCTCTTGTCCCTTCATTCCTCCCCATCTAGGTTCGCTGAACACGTTGATGTGTCCTACCGGCCGGGACATCTGGCACCCACCGACTGGGGCTCAAGCCTTTGACTGAGGGGGAACCTCTTCCTCCTGGAAGACTTGGTCAAGAGGAGCTCACGATCGCCTCAGCAGACACCACCCGGAGACATATCCAGGAGGAAGGTGGGGATGATGCACGGTGAGTGACGCACCATGTGACAAGCAGTATCGTCACATGATTTGTTTATTTCAGGCCTCAAGGAGTCCTTCAAGACATGAGGGGCACATGTTAAGAAAAAGGACTTAAAATTTTTCTTTTCATACATAGGAGAATTGTGTTCATGGTTTCCTCTTGAAGGGACCATTGATGGCAAAAATGGCTTAGAGTAGGAGACTGTTTAAAAGATTATTGTGAATCATTTGGCCCAGAAAAAATGCCAGTTCCCACCTTTTCTTACTGGAACTTAATTAATGAAATTCTTAAAAGTTTTCGCTTTGACAATGGTACCTTACAACTTGTCAGGATTGGGGAAGAGATTATGCAAAAGACCTCTCGTCCCCCCTCTGCATGCCCATCATTAGTATAGACATAGAACCTTCTCAGTCTTCCCAGGACCCTGAGAACCTTCCTGGTCCCCCTCAAAATACGACCCTAATTAATAAGGCTCCAATGATTAAAAACCACCTTTATCCAGTTTTAAATCCCAGAGACACATTGACCCCTGGGGAGGACGCTATCTTGGAGAAGGAAGCAGCTCTCTACCATTCAGAACACCAGCGACCTCTCAGGACCCTGCCACAGCCTATAGGATTTACCAAGCGAAGGTGAAAGCACCTATGTAAAACATCTTGCCTTTGAAAATGCCAACCCAGCATGTCAGAATGTTCTTCAACCACATAAGGATAAAGGGAAACTTTCTGAAGTTATTAGACTCTGTGCAGACGTGGGTGCAGCCCATGCCATGGGTCTGGCTTTAGGGACCGCCTTTACCAAGGCCTTTCACAATCCTGGCTCACGTACTTGCTTTACTTGTAAACAACCTGGCCATTTTGCATGTGAGTGTCCCACAGGCAAACAAAGCCTAGGAATAGCGTCTCCTCAAACTGGGGCTTAACCGCCCCCAGCTACCCTTTTCCATAGAAGTGGTAAAGGTCATCACTGGGCCAGTGAGTGTAGATCTAAGACAAATGCCCTCAGACAGCCTATTTCTTCCTACTTCTCGGGAAACTCCCTGCGGGGCCAGCCCCCAGCCACAACATCCCACACGACAAACACAGGAGCAATAAAATTTGTTCCCTCCTAAACTCCCAACCTACCACAAAATCCTTCTCCACAATTGCCTCCCTCCAACTAGCCACCCCAGGCAGCACAAAATTGGACCTCTGTGCTGCCACAAATACAATATTAGACCCAATGCAAAGGCCCCAGATAATACCCAATGAAATTATGGGTCCCCCTCCATCTCATACATGTGCCCTTCATCTTGGAAGAGCCTCCACTACCATACAAGGTGTTCAGGTCTTCGTTGGCATTAATGATAATGATTTCACTGGAGAAATAAAAATACTGGCCACTGCTATTAATGGAGTTGCCGCCATCCCAGCAGGAACAAGACTTGCACAATTAATTCTCCTTCCCTTGGATTCAGGAGGCATTTCCAAAACCCAAACCTACATCGGGGGACTGCCTTCTTGGGCTTCTCTGATGTGTATTGGGTTCAGCCCATTTCTCACAATAGACCCACCCTTACCTTACATACTGAAGGAAAGGAATTCGAAGGAGTTCTAGATATTGGAGCTGATGCCACAATTATTTCTCAAAAATACAAGCCATCAGGTTAGCCCCTCACTCCATCCTTGACTGACCTTAAAGGGATAGGAAAATAAAAAAATCCTCTGGTCAGCTCTAGGTCTATTAGCTGCACTGATAAAGATGGTAATAAGTCAACTGTCACTCCTTTCGTTGATTCTGACCTCCCTGTTAACGTATAGGGAGGAGATATTTTGAGTTATTGGAAGTTATTCTCGCCAGTCCCAATTCCATGGTGACTCATCAAATGCTTCCTATGAATTTTGTTCCTGGTACAGGCCTGGGGATACTGAAACAAGGACTGGTGGAGCCTATACAACCCATACAAAAACAAATACATGTGGACTTGTTTATTCAGATTTTTAGTGTCAGTCCCTGACCCTCCTGTACCCCATGCAGATAAAATTATTTGGGAGACTCAGACTCCTGTGTTGGTGGATCAGTGGCCCCTTACCCAAGAAAAATTGGAGGCTGCCTCCACGTTAGTGCAGGAACAGCTTGCAGCCGGCCATGTAAAGCCCTCAACCTCATCATGGATTACTCCTATTTTTATTATCAAGAAAAAATCAGGCAAGTGGTGCCTTTTACAATATTTGTGTGCCATTAATAAAGTTATGCGCCAGATGGGAGCACTACAGCCAGGCATTCCCACACCAGTGGCGATTCCAAAAAACTATTGTAAAATGGTTATTGACTTAAAAGATTTTTTTTTTACCATTCCTTTACATCCTGAGGATAGACCCTATTTTGCCTTTAGTCTCCCTCACATTAATTTTCAGGGCCCTATGCAGAGATTTCAATGGAAGGTTCTTCCCCAAGGTATGGCCAACAGCTCTAGTCTTTGCCAAAAACACGTTGCTCAAGCAGTAGACCCTGTGAGAGAGCGATGAGCACAAAATTATATTTTACATTATATGGATGATTTGTTAATTGCTGCACCTAATACCCATGACCTTAATAATTGTTACTTGGACTTTTACAAAACCTCACTACCTTGGGACTACAGATAGCTCCAGATAAGTTTCAAACACAGGACCCTTATACCTATTTGGGCCTTAAACTTCAAGATAATCAGATCCAAATTCCTAAAATACAACTATGTGTTTACCATCTTCACACACTTAATGATTTTCAAATATTACTGGGGGATATTCAATTGCTAGGAACATATTTAAAATTACCCACTTGTGTACTTTTGCCCCTTAATGATATTTTGATAGGTGATTCCCACCCCTCCTCCCCTCAAAAGCTTATTCCCGAGGCATGACATGCATTAAACCAAGCCACAGAAGCCATTGCCCAAATGTTTGTTACACAAATTTCTTATAACCTTCCTCTGGTTCTGGTTATTTTACACACTCCTCATACACCCACAGGAATATTTTGGCAGCGAGATCCACATTTTAAAAATAAAGGCTGCCCCTTGCTTTTGGTCCTTGTATCCACAACATCCTCCAAGGTTATTACTGTTTATCTTGCTCAGGTAGCTTCTCTTATTTTTAAAGGTCGTTTGCTTTCTCGACAACATTTTTGGCAAAGACCCTGATAATATTTTAATTCCATATACTAAGGACCAAACCCTTACTACAATTTTTACTAGAGACATGGATCAATGGGGTATTGCCCTATCAGGCTTTTTGGGAACAATTCATAACCACATCCCCAATGACCCCGTTTTAAATATTGTCCAGTTACATTCATTTATTTTTCCCATAATTACTCAAAAGGCTCCCATTCCTCAAGAACTTACTGTCTTTACAGATGGTTCCAGTAATGGCCGTGCAGTCTTTGTTGTCAATAACAAGCCTACCACCTTTGATACTGTCTATCAGTCAGCTCAGTTTGTGGAATTGTTCACCATAACACAAGTTTTCATAAAGTTTTTTTGATAATCTTGTTAATATTTATACAGACAGTGCCTACATTGCTCTTTCTGTGCCCCTGCTGGAGATTTCACCCACCATTATGGCTTCTTCCAATTCCCCCTTTCTGTTTCACCAGCTTCAGCAGCTAATTCAGGCCAGAAAACATGCATTTTCCTTAGGACACATCATGACACACTCTGACCTTCTGAGCCCTCTAACACAAGGTAATGCCCAAGCTGATGCAGCAACACGTTCCATCTTTCCAATTTTTGTTGGCTCCATTCAAAAGGCCATGGAGTTACAAAATCTTCACCATCTAAATTCCCAGAGCCATCGATTACTTTGGAAAATTACCAGGCAACATGCATGAGAAATAGTAAAAGCATGCCCTGGTTGCACTGTCTCCCTCCCCATTCAACACTTGGGAGTTAACCCCCGAGGATTACAGCCCAATCAGGTTTAGCAAATGGATGTTATTCATTTTCCTGAATTTTGAAAAACCAAAAATATATACGTTTCTATAGATACCTTCAGCGGCTTTAGTTTTGCATCACCACATTCTGGAGAGGCTACCAAAGATGTCCTTTCTCATCTTGTTTCAGCCTTTTTCATAATGGGTAAACCAATACATATTAAAACAGATAAATGTCCTGCATATACCAGTGCCAAGTTTAAACAGTTTTGTGCTACCTTGCAATTTTGTCATACTACTGAAATTCCATACAACTCTCAGGGCCAAGGCATGTGGAACTTGCCCAGCTTAGCTTAAAGACTTGGCTATCCCGTCTTAAGGCTTCCGCCCTTGTATTTACCACTCCCAGCGATCGCCTTAACCATGCATTATTTGCCCTTATTTTTCTTACCTTAGACAGTGAAGGCCATTTGGCCACAGACAGACACTGGCATCCTTCGTCCAATTCTGTTCGCTCGCCTGTTATGTGGTGCAATCCCATTACAAATAAATGAAAACGCCCAGATCCTATCCTCATCAGGGGATGAGGCTCAGCTTGTGTTTTGGACCAAGAGCAAGCATCCCCAAGATGGTTACCAGAATGCCTGGTTAAACAGGTAAGTTACTTACCTCAACCCAGGGACGGAGGCCCTCCCCCTGAGGACAAATTTTCCTCCATTTCAGATACAGCCAACAATCTGTGCGAGGATCCTGCTTAAGGCACTTCTGCTGAACAGGTTTGAACACGGAGGCCTTGGACCTCCAATTTCCAACATCATGGAGTACCTTTTTGCCCCCCCCCGTGAATGCAAAGGAGGATTTTGGACTGAGGCTCCCACTAGTTGGACCCAGACTGCTGACTGCATGACTAAGGTGACTTACCTCCGTGCCAAGGTTGACCATAATCTCTGAGGAGTTCATCAGCCTAAATGGGTATGTGTTAACAAGCCAAAGATTATTCCCCCTAGTACAAGTAAAGCTCTCCAAAATTGTTATGCAACTTGTACGCATACCCAGGCGATGCATGTCTCTTGTAATGTGTCGGCTTCACTTTGTGTTAATAAACAGGGAGAACAATTTTTTGAAGCCTCCCTAACTAAAACTCATGCAGCAGGGAAACCACTATTCATTATACCCCCATTCTCTTTGACCATGGAGGAGATGGCAAATACACCAAGCTACAGTCAGCTGGGTGCCAAGGCACTGTCGGAAAAGGTTCCTACTGGCCCATTAAGGCCCCTACAGGGGTCTCTGATGGTGGAGGACCCACTTATTCTGTCAAGCATCCTCAGATAATCAAACTTTTGAAACCCCAAATCCCTGAGCTGACATATCATCCCTTAATGTAGCCTAAATCCCAGTTCCCAGGTTTAGATACCAATACATTAAATATTTTGCAAACTACATTCTCCTAGCTTAATAATTCGAACCCCACCCTTGCTGGCGATTGCTGGCTCTGCATGACAGCAGGGGCAATCATGCCTATGGCATTTCCTATTAATTCTATGATGGACAATGATAATACATGCCAACCCGGATTTCCCTTTAAAGTACAGCCTATAGGCACTTTTACATTATTTCTTTTAGGCGCGATGCAGAATAATACCTATGAAATTGATGTTCGACTTACTTCCTTTGGAAATTGCTCAACAGTATAAAATTATTCCTCACCCACCCCATCTCTTTGTCCCTCCAATGGCACAGTTTTTATGTGTGGAGGAAACTCGGCCTTCCCACGCTTCCAGCGAATTGGACCATTGATTGTGTTCTTGCTTTATTACTCCCTGATATAACTATTGTCCCAGGAGATGAACCTCTACCAATTTCTAGCCTAGACACTTTAGTCAAAAGACATAGGTGGGCAATACAGGCTTTACCACTCATTGCCAGCCTTGGAATAACAGCTGCTGTGGGCACAGGTACAGTGGCTTAGGCACGGCTATTCACTCTTACCATCGCCTGTCTCAACAACTTATAAATTATGTACAAACTTTATCAGGAACCTTTAAAGATTTGCAGGACCAAATAAATTCCCTGGCAGAAGTGTTCCTTCAAAACAGACGGGACTTAGATTTGCTGACAGCTAACCAGGGAGGTATTTGCTTAGCCTTAGGGGAACGATGCTGCTTTTATGCCAATAAATCAGGCATAGTACGCATTAAAATTAAGCAGCTTCAAGAAGATCCAGAAAAGAGACAAAGGGAACTATTTGAAAATCCCCTCTGGATTGGGCATAATGGATTTCTACCCTACCTTCTTCCCCTATTAGTCCCTTTGTTGGGTTTACTTTTAATGGTGTCCATAGGCCCCTGCATTATAAAGAGGCTGGTACAATTTATTAAAGAACAGATTAATATTTTGGTTTCTAAGCCCATACAGGTCCACTATCATGGTCTGGAGATGGAAGACAGCACTGCCAACATTTAAAAGAATGTTCAACCCTTCTCAAAGGCTTATTAAGTTTACATCACCACAGATCTCTCTTTCTTACAGAAAACTATAAGTAACAGCTCTGAGCAACCATCTTCTACCGTTGCAATAAGGGTTCGTTCTCCATGGGCCCCTCCGCTTGGGGGAGGACACACCCTTGGAATGAGCACGTTAGGCCATAATAACGGAGGGTCCAGGAAGGACTGCAGGAGGATGGATCCACGGATCCCCAAACACAAGACCTCTGAATGACACGCTCTGGTGCATGGCGGTTGGCATGCTATCCCCTCAAAGACGTCTCCTCCAAAAACATGCCAAAGCCAACACGAAATCTCCTAGGAAAGACGCTCGCTCAAATCAGGAGATATTCTAAGGCATCCTAGAGAAACAGAGCCACTATCACCCCCTAAATCCATGGCCTGTAAGGTATGGTCGAATATTTTATATAACAAAAGGGGAGATGTCAGGGGCTAGAAGGAAGTTCTCCTTCAAAAAATAGACTGACACAAGAAACATCCCCCTGGGACACAACCTGCCTGGGAGACATCCCACAGCCATCTATCTCCTTTTGACATCCGGCTACCATCTGTCTACCTGAAACATCCTGAGGTTATCTCACCCTGTGAAGACATCCAGCAACTGCCGATAAGAGAGCTTTCCCATCCGCAGCATATAAATACCCTCTGAGAATAATAAAAGTTTGCAGCATGATCAGAACTCCTGTCTTGCTGTCATCTCTCGTGTCTCTTGTCCCTTCATTCCTCCCCAACTAGGATCGACACCCAAGTTGATGTGTCCTGCCAGCCGGGCCATCTGACACTAACCCATACCCTCCTAGACTCTGATGACAAATCCTAATATGATGGAGAAAAATAACCCAAACAGAATAGAAATACAAGCAGTTCAGAGGAGGCATGGTGTATAGTTGCACTTGCCTTTTGCATGATATAGGGTAGGTGTTATAAATCTAGTTAATTTTTAATTGAAATAGTTCTCCATGTGTTTTTAAAGTTAACAAATATGTGAATTCCTGTCTCCCTTTCTCTGTAGCCGATTCAGCACATGTATTTTTATATGCACATATAGAATCCTATTGGTATCAGATGTACATTCTTGTGAGGTGGCTGACTTGGAAGATACAAATTGTGAGAAGAGATCACTCCTCCTAAACGCTGTTGGAACAGAAAATTCAACCTATGGGTGAGCCTCCTAGTAGAACAACATTATACCTAAATCCATGTTCAGTAAATTAAATATTTTTGCATCTGTGGATGATATATACTTCATGATGAATTTCGATTGGCATATATATTGCTACATTTTATTGTCTGGGTGTGTGTGTTGTGTGTGTGTGTGTGTGGGGGTGTGTATATATATATATATATATATATATATATATATATATATATATATATACACTCTCCAAATATTTCAAAATATGAAATATATGTGTCTTACATATACTACCTAAATTCATTCATGTTCATGTATGTGGATTTATAATCAACTTTTCACAATATTATTCTCAGAAATATTCATCCACCTGAATTACATATTTGTTTTATAGAACTGAAAACTAACTTCAGTGAGTGGTGCATACAATCCTAATATTTCTACAGTAACTGACCCAGTTTAACATCAATGCAACTAGATTCCTCTTGGATATGATTTCTATGTTGAAGTTCATTTTATTCAACACTGGTACATTACTATTTGTTCAGTTTATACACATCATAGGATATATATTTCATCAACAACTTCAATAATTTATAGGATTTTGATTCACTTTCAATCATTTCCTGATTCAGAACACATGTATTCCTCCAGGTTACTTGATTGTTTTTTCATGAGACTTCTTTCCAAACGCTTTTTTTTTCGATTTCCATAATCATTTTGAAGAAAAACTGACACACTCTTCATGATAAACCATAACCCTAATATTACCATTAGATGTATTTCTGGTTGGAATGAATGATTGCATATAAATATACGATTTTCTGTTTATTTTCAGATATCAATTCAATCGAATATTTAAAGTTGGAACAAGTTATAATATTTAATCACAGTATCGTCTATTCATAAATTATCTCTATGTTCATAGACACAGAGTAAATCTATTTGTATCCCCAATACTAATTTTTTCATCTTCAAAATGTTGCTCCCAGAAATGGTGGAAGAAATACTCATGTCACCTAATCTACATATACATTTTATCACAGTAATATTCTGGACACAAAAAGAAGAGGTCACACTTATGATTGTATCAAAGCCTAAATGAAAAGTGAGCATAGATTACTGAAAACATTCATGTCCAGTTTGCCTAATGCTCTCAAATGTCAATCCTATTGGTGACTACATATTTGTTTCTTCTTAAGACTATATTTTGAACCTCAACCCTGTTGCAAATGTCTAATCCTATCACTCAATTTATACTTTGCCTGATTTCCTAATGTCTCTATTGATGTCTGCTTACCTAAATATTTTCCCCAGTTCACCATTGTGACTGACCCTTCAGGTGTGCTGACATTTACATTCACTCTCTACCCGATACACTATTGCTAAAGAACTTTTGGTCCAAATTCTGTACTCAGTCTTCTTCTGAAACTTATCGAATATCTTCCTAATCCTACCGACTATCCCTGTTCTAGTGGATGTTCACTTCTACATTCAATCATCCAAGGTACAAGGTCCTATGCCATTGATTATCGATTTATCTGAAACACCTGTGCAGAACGTATATCAAAGCTAAGTATCCCAATCAATAGCGCAATGCCCTTCTGGGCTTCAAATCTTACCTAGATTTTTGTTTTCATACTTATATTTCACCTATATAGTCTTATAAATATCACAGGTTCCCAATACCATTATTCATTAATTAGAATAATTCCTAACCCAAATCAAACCTGTTATTAACCCTAACCATACACTGTTCCCTCAATCTAACTTTACAGAAGAGCAGGGAGCAAGTTGGTCTTACAATACAGGAATGTAGATAATCTTCCACCTGTTGTAAAACTCAAAGGTCCATGAAGAAGTGATCCCTGGAGAAGATGTAGGCAGCCATGAAGGACCTGAGAGAGCAAACGTCATCTTCCATTGCAAACAACCTGGTCAGGATGAAGGGTTGTGTCTGAATCAGCCTCTCTGTTCATAATGTAGAGAAGATGGACACAAACAGTCCTGTTTGGAGACCTGTTCCTGGGTGCCTATGGTTCATATACCATTCTAACTTGTGAAAGTGTCACAGGAAGTAGGAGAAGCCTCGATCTCATGGGACCCTTGGAAGCAACTGTTAGGACAAAGTGGTTGCCAAAGCAGTGACCTCATTCAGTTCCTGAAGGAAGTGACCTCACCTCACTTCCTTGGTCATGGAACTCTCGGTACTTGGGATCCAGGAAGCAAGGTACCAAGAGCCTGTCCCAGTCCCAGTCCCAGTGGGCTCACTTGTTTGGATTTACCAAGGACAGAGTCAGTCTTTCATGGTACCTACAGATATGAGGATGGCCAACTGCCAGGAAAACTCAGAAGAGGGGCCTTTCCTGAGAAAGCAGATAGTGGCTCACCGCTGGCTCCTGACAAGTTCACAGAGTTGGTGTTTTCCGGGGAACATAACCCACCAGTCAGAAGACACTCTGGATAGTCACAGACATACTTTGTAGAAGGTGGTGCCTTTGTGGTTGTCGGTGTGGGTTTGTGGTTTTGTCTCATGTTCTGAGAATAGGTAGGAAAGGCGGTTTGTTTGGTTTGGAGTGAACTGTTTATAGTAAGTCGTTTGGCAAGCAAGTGTTTCTATGTCTGTGTATCCCACTATGTGCATGGTTTTAGATATTAGAAAACTGAATGCATCAATTGTTGTCTCCTGTCTAGCAGAAAGCTTCCCAGCATTCATCCTGCCGAATTTATGAATGGATTTCAGCTTGCCTGATCGATGGGCAACATGTGGTATCTTCCAAAATTCCTGCATTCTTCATGAATTCTGGCTACTCTCCAGAATAGGCTCATGGTTTTGTGTCCAAGATATGTAGCAGTTCCAAGCCCTGTGACATGGCCATGTACTGGATAGCTAAAGGGAATGTCGAGCATCTCAGAAAACTCAGATATAAGTGTGACCATGATAGTCTCAGTGGAGAAACCCTGCTTTGGGCCTTTTGCTTACCTATTGTTCTGTTGCCCTGAATGTCAGGAAGGTCTTTGCCTCAAGACATCCGTTTGTGAAGCCTGAAGAAAACAGGTTCAAATGGAAATGAATGGACATCACCTGTGGATCTTTGCTTAATTCCTTTGAAAATGGAAGTGTCTGAATCAGCCTCTTGGCCCTGTGTGAGGCCGTGGCTTAGATTCTCAACCCCTGGAGAATCTAAAGAAACATCACATGTGTGCATCCAAAACAAAAATGGCCAAAAGTGCAGTTATTGTCAATGAAGTCTCTCCCCATTCTCTGTGAGGTTCCTGACCTCCATCAAGTTAGAATAGGGATCCTTTGGGCCAAATCATTTCTTCAAAGCCCTAAATTGCTTGAGTTTTCCCGTGACTACAATTCACATAAAGAATCCAAACTGCACAGTCAATACGCCTCAAATTGGAGAAGCAGAGAAGTATTAACAGCAGGCCTATTTGAACACTCCTGGTTCACAGGAATGGTGTCCAGGCCACCCTGAATTTAGGCAAATTAGGGGCAAGAGAGATTATTTAGGAGACTGTCTTGGGCTTCGCCCCTCGTAGAAACTTCCAGCGATAGGTTATGATGAGTGTCTATATAAAAGAACATGAGGGCCATGTGGGATTGTTTTGGTTTTAATTGTGGTTGTTAGTGTGGTGATTGGAAGAGATGACTGGGTCCACCTTGACATGAACTCTGGTGTTTTTCCCCTTAGAGACTGAGTTCTGGAACTGACCTCAGAAAAGTATTGCCATTAATTGTGTTGGGATTTTAGGAGGCCATGCATGAGAGTCGCCCTTGGAAACTGAGATCAAGGCCCAGGGTGGCTTTCAACAGAGCACTGGGAATCACAGCCAAGATATCACATAATTTTCTTCTGAAAGACTTGGCAGCCGTAGTTGAGAGTCAAAAGTCACATGGACCTCACATTGTAGAACTCAATGGGCCTGGCTTCATTTGACCTTTTGGCCATTCTTTGGGAAGCATTGCCTGTGAGATTTCTCCAGAGCTTTCATTGAAATGAGCTTCGTCAACATTAATGGTTCTTTAATGAACTGAAACTCACAGTGCCTCCACCTTCATTGTTGAAATATGGCTAGAAAAATACCATGAAATTTTTGAAATTTCCATGACCAGCTGGCACAGGAGAACCTTTGGATTTCCTGTTGCCGATCATGAGTATAACAGACACTGCCTTGATTGACTGGTTTTAATGAAAATTGTGTAAAACAGAGATGCCAATAAGTTGGAGCCTGATGATTAGTGGGCCTAGAGCAGTGGTAGGCAGGTGTGTGATAAAACATCTGTGGTGGGGCCATGTGGATCTGCCATTGGCTTCCAAATGGAATGTGACTGACATGATGCAGCCAGCAGTCCCTTCTAAGTAAAGGCATCTTGTTATTTGGAGAGGTTTCAGGGCAATGTTCAGAATCGATTTGCTATGGTCAATGGGGCAAGCTATGTGATATAGAAGCATGGTTGGTGCATTCTCCTGCAGAAATTGAAATACCACACGTGACATAACTCCCTCCTGCACTCTGTCCCAGTTGAACTCCGTGTATTTCATGAAGGAAATACCAAACTCCCATTGTAGCAGCAAGAAACACCATGAAAATTGGAGGATGAACAAATGGCTTCACAGTCCACACAGGGAGACACTTAGAACCCAGTGGCCACAGTTTACCTACAAAGATCAAATTCAGGACAGCTGCCTCATGTTCATTGGAAAATAAGAAACTATGTTTTACAGGTCACATAGGTGCAGACCCAGCTTTGATGATCTCACTACAAAGGAAGCTAAAGCTCCTGATAACAACATATGTTTCAAGTGCCCAAACTCAGAGGCAATTTCTCAAGAAGTCTTTAGGCCAGCAGAGCTCCATGTTTGTGGAGTTATAACCCTGTCCCTTACTTTTGGAAACTCCTCTACCACCTCCAAGGTAGTGAACTCCTTAGCATATTCCATTCCAGATAAGTATTCACTGATTTTCTAACTCTTCTCCTCTAATTATGTCTTACTTGGGGCGAAGATAATGTCAAGCCATTGTTCTGGAGGAGTGGGAAGATTTTGTGTAGCACATATTTGCATACACATTGGATTCATTTTCCAATTTTCCATTCGAAATACTGAATCCCTGACTCTAACCCCTACCCTACTAGACTCTGACTACTAATTGTAATATGATAGAGAATAAAAACTCAAACAGAATAGAAATACAAGCAGTTCAGAGGAGGCATGGTGTATAGTTGGAATTGCCTTTTGCATTATATAGGTTAGAAGTTATAAATCTAGTCAATTTTTTGTTGAAATAGTTCTCCGTGTGTTTTGAAAGTTAACAAATATGTAAATTCCTGTCTCCCTTTCTCTGTAGCCTATTCAGCACATGTAATTTTATATGCACATATAGAATCGTACCTGGTATCACACGTACATTTTTGTGAGGTGACTGACTTGGCAAATACAAATTTTGAGAAGAGATCACTCCTCCTAAATGCTGTTGGAACTGAAAATTCAACCTATGGGTAAGCCTCCTAGTTGAACAACATTATACATAAATCCATGTTAAGTATATGAATATTTTTGGGTCTGTGGATGATATGTATTTCATGATGAATTTCAATTGACATATATATTGCTAGTTTTTAATGTTTGTGTGTGTGTGTGTGTGTATATATATATATATATATATATATATATATATATATATATACTCTCCGGATTTTTCAAAATATGAAATATTTGTGTCTTATTATGCACTCCCTAAATTCATTCATATTCATGTATGTGGATTTATAATCCACTTTTTAAAAAATTATTCTCAGAAATATTCATCCACCTGAAATACATATTTTTTCCTAGTACTGAAACAGTTTTCAGTAAATGGTGCATCCATATCCTAATATTTCGGCATTGCAAGATGACTGTGAAGACAGTGTATCACACCCAGTGTACCCTGCCACTGCGCAGGTGAATAACGAGTTAGAACGATGAAAAACTATCTTGTTAGGATCTTACAGGAAAATGGGTGTTTACCGAAATATAGAAGAATGATTTCCACCACCGAGGTCGAGTAATTGAGTCTCAAACACAAGCCACTTGTGCAACCGGAGATCCATTCTGATTTATCCACGTGACCTGCCCCGTGTCTACAAATGGTGAGGCACCACCGAGAAGCGACCAGCAAGCAGGGAGAAACGTTGCTGCAGATTCTGTGGAATCCTGCTGGCTGAGCATCCACTGAGCCCCCAGCTGAATTTGGGATTTTAGACGGGAAAGTTAGCAGTACATTTCTATCCCCCAAAGTGGAAACTCCACAAAGGAAACCAGCAGCCACCATCTTGGAGAGCTGAAGTAACCACCACCACTCCCAGACAGATTGCAACAATAAAACAGGTGTGTGTTTCTCAGCTCATCTCACATACAGAGGAAAATTCGCATAAAATCTCTCCTAGGCTTTTGGGGGAGGGATAATCAGAGCAAGTCTGCATAAAGACTGGGGGAAAACTAGAGGCACCTGACCTTCATCTCCCCTTCCCATCAGCGGCAAAAATGAAACTTGTCTAGCCAGTGCGGGGCAAGGGGCAAGCGGAAAATATTAAAACAATAGAGTTCCAGGGTTCACAATAGACACCCTCCCCACCCAACAAACGGCAGACCCGGAGAACAGTTTGAGCTGCCGAGAAGCATCACTCAGGAGAAATCTGGTCTAGCAGGAGAAATCAGGACTAGCAGGATAAACGAGGGGACTAGAGGCCAGGCCCTCCTGACTGGGTGGCTGGAGAACGCCAGACCGCTGCCAGTGTGACTGGGCAACTGGAGACCACCTTCCTGCCGGCGCCAGCCCACCTGCTGACGGCATGTCTTGATGGCTGGAGAACGCTCGCCTGCCGACGACCGAACGCGCAACTGTGTGGCTAGAGATCACCCACCCGCCGGCGACAGCCCATC
The DNA here is from genome assembly GCF_048772815.1 of Callospermophilus lateralis. Lineage (NCBI taxonomy): Eukaryota > Metazoa > Chordata > Mammalia > Rodentia > Sciuridae > Callospermophilus > Callospermophilus lateralis. The sequence goes on along the minus strand of NW_027511764.1, from coordinate 302,189 downwards.
CGCTGCCCGCGCTACTGGGTGGCTGGAGACTGCCGGCATGCCAGCGACCGGGAGCTGAAACCAACAAGAGACAATCCAGTCCACCCCCCCAATTCGGACACTCCGGCAAGGAGCCGGGGCCCACCACAGCAGAGAGGTGACATCACTGGAGCTCGGCTGTCAGAATTCCTTAACAGCGAAATCCACTTAAGCAGGCATAGTCTAGCAACACAAAGGAGAGAAAACAGAGATATATAAACCCATAACAAATCTATAGAAGAGAGCAGAAACACAGCAATCAAATAGAGCCAGAAAATAACGTGAACATCATGAAAAAACAAGGGGAAAAAAAGGTGTAGAAACAATGAAGGACAACTTAATACTACAGGAGAACCTAGAAGCATCAGAAACAGGGATAGGGAAAAAACTTAAGTCATACCTAACTCAGATGGAAAGGAATAATAGAGAAGACATGAGGCAGCAAGTCCAAGAAATAAAAGTATATTTTGAAAATGAATTAAACAACCAAATTCAAATGGCAAAGAACAAGGTTTACCAGGAGATAGAGATCTTTTAAAAAATCATACAGTAATTCTAGAAATGCAGGAAACTATAAACCAAATTAAAAACTCAAACAAGAATATTTCAAATAGATTAGATCAAGTAGAAGTCAGAACATCAGATAATGAAGACAAAGTTTGTCAACTTGAAAAGAATATAGTCAACACAGAAAACATGCTTAAATCCCATGAGCAACTATTCAAGAGATATGGGATGTCATAAAAAAACCAAAATTGGGAGTCATCGGGATAGAAGAAGGCATAGAGATTCAAACCAAATGAATGGACAACATATTAAATGAAATAATTCTAGAAAACATCCCAGAGATGAAAGATGGAATGGATTGCCATATCCTGGAAGCCTACAGGACCTCAAACATTCAAAACCATAATAGACAAACTCCAATACATATAATTATGAAGATAGCCAACATACAGAACAAGGAGAGAATATTAAAAGCTACGAGAGAAAGTAGGCAGATAACATTCAGGGGTAAACCAATTAGGTTAACAATTGATTTTTCATCACAGACTTTGAAAGCGAGAAGATCTTTGAACAATGTATTTCAAACACTGAAAAATAATGGATTCCAACCAAGAATACTGTATCCAACAAAATTAAGCTTCAGATTTGACAATGAAATTAAGTCTTTCTTGATAAACAAAAGCTAAAAGAATTCGCAGACAGAACACCAGCACTGCAAAGCATTTTGAGCAAAATACTACAAGAAGAGGAATTGAAAAATAGTGCCCAAAACTAACAGTGGGAGGTATCTCAGTAAAGGGGTAAGAAAATAACCAAAAAGTAAAAACTACCCAAATTAAAATAAATAAATAAATAAACATGACTGGAAGTATAAATCATATTTCAATTGTAACCTTAAATGTTAAAAATCTAAACTCACCAATCAAGAGACATAGGCTACTAACCTGGATCAAAAAAATAAATCCAACAATATGCTGCCTTCAGGAGACTCTTTTGATAGGTAAAGACATACACAGGCTGAAAGTGAAAGGTTTTGAAAAATCATACCACTCACATGGCCCTCGGAAGCAAGCAGGAGTGGCCATACTCATATCATATAAAATCAACTTCAAACCTACGTTAATCAAAAGGGATAAAGTAGGACACTATATATTGTTAAAAGGAACCATCCACCAACAAGACATAACAATTATCAATTGGTATGCACCAAACAATTGAGCTGCAACGCTCATAAAACAAACTTGCCTCAAGTTCAAGAGTCAAATAGACTACAACACAATAATTATGGGTGAATTCAACACACCGCTCTCGCCATTAGACAGATCCTCTATAAAAAACTGAATAAAGAAACTATAGAATTCAACAGCACAATCAATAACCTTGACTTAACCGACATATATAGAATATATCAACCATCATCAAGTGGATACACTTTATTCTCAGCAGCACATGGATCCTACTCCAAGTTAGACCATATATTATGCCATTGGGCAACTCTTAGTAAATATAAAGGCTTGGAGATAATACCATGCACCATATCTGATCATAATGGAATGAAACTGTAAATCAATGAGAATAGAAGGAAGGAAAAATCCTACATCACATGTAAAATGAACAATATTCTACTGAATGATCAATGGGTTACAGAAGACATAAAGGAGGAG